>NC_080705.1:79037258-79337258 GCF_943734765.1 Anopheles ziemanni
GGCTGTAGAGAGGGGGGAGTTGTGCGTAATTGATATCGATCGAGGTGCGCTATTTGGGGGTTGGATTTGGGCTGATTTTACAACCGTACAATCCATCGGCCACCCTCGCCCGGTGAGAGTGTGTGGTTGGTCGGACTACGGACCACGATAAGGAAGCAATCTTTCGGCAGCTCCTAACGCGGTTGCGTTTTGGGCGACGATAAGGAGGATGGCCGGTATAAAACGCCCCCGTAGGTCAGCGCTGCTTCACTCAGTTCACAAGGAATCACAAGGATGAACAAGTTCGCCGCTGTTCTGCTGGTGGCCAGCGTGGCCTGCCTGGCCAGCGTGTCGGCCCAGTGCCCGCGCATCGTGACCCGCGCCCAGTGGGGAGCCCGTGCCGCCTCCACCGCCCAGCTGCCGATCCGCCCGGCCCCGTGGGTGGTGATGCACCACACCGCCGGTGCGCACTGCACGACGGACGCCGCCTGCGCCACGCAGATGCGCAACATCCAGAACTTCCACATGAACAGCAACGGATGGGCCGACATCGGCTACAACTTCCTGGTCGGTGAGAACGGCGCCGCCTACGAGGGTCGCGGCTGGGGTCGCCAGGGAGCCCACGCGCCCGGATACAACGATCGCTCGGTCGGCATGGGAGTGATGGGAACGTTCACCAACGGCATCCCGAACGCCGCCGCCCGTAACGCCGCCCAGCAGCTGATCAGCTGCGGCGTGTCGCTCGGACACATCGCCTCCAACTACTGGCTCATCGGACATCGTCAGGCCGTGGCCACCGCCTGCCCCGGAAACGCCTTCTTCAACGAAATCCGCAACTGGGCGCGCTTCAACCCGAACGTCTAAATACAGCCCGTTTCTTAATTTAAGCGAATCAAAGTACTTTTTACTTCCCGAACTCACTTGATGACATGACTTTGTGACCCCATTTTCAGTAACGGTTTGAGGTGAGGTTTTCAAAAGTATTTTATTTTACTTTATCATGTTGAACCTATTCTGAAAGAACTGAAAAAATCTTTACTTCCTAAAAACATTTGATGACACGACTGCTTACACACTTTCAGTAACTTGTTCCGTTTGAAGTGTGGTATGTTGAATTCTTTTATTTTATAATATTGTTGATGATTCTCGAAATTAACTTTACTTCCTAAAAATACTTGATCGCATGACTTTTTGTACCCATTTTCATTAACTTGTTCCATTTGAGATAAGGGTAGCAAAATGCTTTTATTTTGCATGGTTGATTACTCTCCAAATTAAAATGGCGTTTAATCTTTTCTGAAAGAACTTTACTTAAAAACCTGAACAAAATAAAAATATGTATGATAAAAAAAAAACACTAATTCGATTAGCTTGTTGAAGCTTTTACCTTTAAGTATAGTCACATTTTTTTCTGGATTCATGCACAACTAGTAAGAGAGACCAGGGAAGCCTGGGTCCCGCTGAACTTCAAACTGCTTGGAATATTAATCGCTAAGCTAGTTTAAAGAATCAAATCTGGTAAAGAAAAAGCAACAAAGGATAGTAGAGTAGTTTCCGCTTTGAGGCATGGACAGCATGCGACATTTTCTTTTAAATCATAAGATTGAATGAACAAAGTCCTTGAATTACTATGTTTGTTGTAAGTTTATTTTCAGGTTTTTAGTATTTCATTTGCAATGTTAGAATAGGGAAAATGTTTGTATTCAGTCAAAACTAAGCTTCCTAAAGCTTCCGTCAGTTCCAAAAGAATCTTCTATGGAGCGATTGATCGCAGTTGTACCAGAAGATGATGAAACTTTTTTTGAGCTCATTGCAGCCATTTCCAGCAGATATAAACGATTATCTTTCAGCTTATTCTCCCACTGCTTTACAATATTGTCAATTGACTCTAGATTACCTCCATATTCTTTTGGAAGCAGTTGGGGGGAAAAATGCTGATGTAATGACTTAAGGCCGTTGTCATGAGAAAAAATCTGTAAGAAAAGACATATGAGAATAATGTTAAAGCGCTACAAATGCTGCTGACACTTACTCTTTTATGGCGATTTTTTTCCGAAAGAAGCCCGTTAAAAATATTTAATGCAATATTAGCCCCTGTTGGTGGGTTCAGTATGTGAATTCCCTGCATTCGAAGCGGTGAAGCATCTTGGTTCAGAATGGCGATTTTTCGTAAAAGTTCTATTTCTAATTGCATCAAGTGACCAGCAGAGACCCCTTTGAGATCTATTATAAGGGTCAGGCCGCAAATTACCATCTGGTCGTCTTCACGCATCAGAATATCGTTGATCATAGTTCCGACTTTCATAACGTCTGCAAAACTGCATTGCTCGGTGTTGAAATGTCCAACTCGAATGATAAACAGCTTTGGATCGGTGGGCTTTGTTGTGCTAGGGAGAGGCACAGCAACGCTGTAAATTAAAAATATAATAATAATCCTAAAAAGAGAGGTTGCGGAGTGGAGCCACATCCTCACCCCATACGTATAACTTTGATGGTCTTCTCATCCTCTGGGTCACGATTTTGAATTACTTGCGGTAACTGGTAACGGATCTCATGAAATAGAAGTATTTTTTTCTTCACCTTTTCTAAACTGAACTTGCACCCACGGAGGAAGGCTATCAAAAACTGATCATCAACTATTTCGCACTGTAGTCCACGTTCAACAAGCCACGTTCGAATTACTGACAGATGACTCTCGATCTGAGATTCATCCTCGTTGAGTTCCCGTTCAGCTACTTCCTTCAATAGCGAGGACACGGGACGAATTTGAGACATTTTAGTAAGGCGGTGTACGCAATCCGCCCAACGATACCCTAGGTCAGTCGAACTTCAAATAATACTTTCATAAGTGCCGAGCCATAAGCTCGTCGTTCAGCCCCAAACACCTACAAATACACCCTAATAAATAGATAACGTGCTCCCGAATAAACCGTCGCTATCGTTGATAGATCATTGATTGTGACGATTTCGATCATTCGTTGAAGGTGCTAATAGGCTATTGTTCATGTACGTCACCTGCACTGCAATATCTGGCTAATTTTGAACACGCTGTAAGAACGCCTAGGAGATGAAATAGATTGTACGACGACATAGAAGAATTTGATAAGCTGAGACATGCCCTTCTCTTATGAACTACAGCACTGCGATGAGATGGATCTAGTACTAAATACATAATTTTAAATAACACCGACTCAGTCGATTCTTAAAGAACATTAGATCCTGCAACTCCAATTTGTAATTTCCCTTTATATTTGATTCGAGTTTTGTTCCAAAAAAAAAATTAGATGATCACTTACGCATTTTCATTAACTTTTTCGTTTTAGGTTTCTAAAACTCTTATATTGTAGTTAATCTTATATTAATGTTGAATCTCGTAATTAAGCTTTTCTGAAAGAACTTACTTGCAGGACTTTTCACATTTTGACTAACTTGTTCCTTTTGAGGTGAGGTTGGTTAAACTTTGTTATTTTATAATATTGTTGATGAATCTCGAAATTGAATTGTGTTGCAGCTTTTCGAAAAGAACTTAATGAATTTTGCTTCCAAAAATGACTTGATGTCTTTTCGATCCTATTTTTAGTAACTTAATCCATTAGAGATAAAATATGTAAAACTATGTTATTTTATGATGTTGTTGATGACTTTATAAATTAAATTGTGTAAATTCCTTAGATTAATTGTGTTAAAATTAGTGGAACTATTCTGAAAAAGCTGTAGAATTTTACTTCCTATGAAAATCTGTTTACGCATTTAAACTAGCTTCTTCCATTTGAGGAGAGGTTTGTATTACACTTTTATTACATTTTATCGTATAAAATTGTATCAAACAATAAAATGGTAGATGGAAATGCTTAAATTTAAATTTACCTCCTGCTACAAGGCAACTAGATCTACCAGGAGGCAACCACGTTGCACATTCAGTCACAGGCGACTAGATCTACCAGGAGGAGGTAGCCCGAAATCTCGCTCGCGCTGGTTCCAGTTTTCATTCCCTTTTGCGTCGAATTTCATCTTCGATACCAGGCGATCATGACGATCCAGGAGGTTTCCTCGAGAGCCTGGTAGGAAACTAGGTTGCGCTCTTTCTCACCGACCTGTGCGCGAGCCTGGCGTACGATTGGGATCTTCCTATCTTTATCGCACCGATCGTTGCTCGGCGGAATGTGCTACCTGCTACTGGATCCTGCGACCCTGGTACCAGTTGACCATTTTCGTTCGCTTTGCTTTGAAAAAAGGAGGACGCTGGAATTTGATTTTACGAAGCAACCGAAACGAACCCTCACTTGGCTCCATAGGTTGCTTTTCCTAATCACTTGTTAGGGAGGAAAATTGCGGTTCCGTTGCATAAAGAGACACTTTTTGGGTAGAATATTTTCCCATATTTTAATTTATTTCCATTTTTAAACAACAATTCTAAGTTAAATCCTTCGAAAATGCATAAATGAATACCAAGTTCGGGTGCTTTTGGAAATATTAAATATCTTTATTAACGGCTTTTCAGGCGATTACAACATGGAATAAATTTGTAAATATCGACGAAAAAATTTCATCCACTACAACTTTGTGTACTTTTAACGTGTTTCATTATATGGAAGCTATTTTTATTGTCCTTAAACTGTTGTCATAAAGTAGACTCCCTTCGCTAGAGCCGGGGGGAGGCCAAAAGCTACCGTGTTTGCTTGCCGGAGTGTTTTCTATCATTATTGTCATCCTCCTTGCTTCTTATAAATGTAATAAAGTAGTTTCAAAATGGATAAACCCCGGTGTGAGGGTAAATATTTTTGAATGTTTGTTCAAGCGAACTCCGCCAAACGCGTGGAGTGTGTTATTGTCCTTACTTGTCTAGAATTATTATCTTCGTTACTTTTTTCCCCCATTTTTAACGATCCCCGTTGCGGGACGAGGTTTAGTTGCGCTTTTTGGCTGGACTTGGTGCTGGTTTGGCCACCGACGACGGGAAGATGATGAACAGGGACAGCTGCACGGCACCAAGCGCGAGAGCCATCAGGTTTTGGACCTTCAGGAGGGAAAATGAAATAAAGAGTATTAGATGATATGTTTGTTCTGTGTTTCATTCGACCCCATTATGTATCGAAACTTACCACAAGGAAATTGCTGCGAAGAATGATTCCATACAGCAGCCAGCAAAACGACACGATCGAACCGAGCAAGATGATTGGAAAGGGAAGCCCTTCGGTGCTTTTTTTCTTCAGAATGTCACCCTAAAAAGGAGCCAAGTAGAGTTTGATTTACTTTTCTTTTTATGAAACCGGCTTGGGCTGTTTTCCACTTACCAAACCAAGCAGAGGCATCCCGACCAGTGTCCACAGGATCGCCGTTAGAATGACACCGAAACGGAACTCGACCACCTTCGGATCTTCGTACTGGACGTACGATAGCACACCCACGGTAAACGCACCAGCCAGCCCAATCTGTCCCCAGACGGCCGTCTTCTTCGGCCCGGGTGTGTACAGATAGAAAGCGCACACGTACAGCAAGTGTAGGGCGAGCCCGATGAAGTTTACCCGTATCATGCCGTCATCCTGCAGCATCTGTCCGAACTGCACGTTCAGCAGGCAAAACACGGTACAGGCGAGGAAGGGCACCGCCGAGAAGCCGTCCGTGCTGCCCCGACGCCGGATCTCGTTGACGACCAACACTCCACTGAAGAACTGGACCACCGTCACGAGGGCCGCCGTCTGGCCGACGGTATCCTTGTGCGGTTGCAGTGCGACGGCGATCGATTCCATTACGACGATCGGACGGCTAACAACGATCAAACTTCCTTGCACGTTACGTAAGCAGCGATCAACGCAATCGTTTGCATCCGATCGCGGGGCAAAGGAATCGAATGTCGTCACGCACACACGATCACTAGGGTGTCGTCGATCATTTATGGCTGCTTCACTGCGCTGCGATAAGAAAACTCCAATCGAATCAAAGTAACCACCACGCCGGGTTTCTTTAGGACCAGTTCTTTGGAGTGGAGTGTTGGCCGTCGGACGTTGTTAACCCGGAAGAGATAATGGGCAGCACTTCAAGGGGCAAATCAATCTACAAAAGATAACGGTAAATGCTGCTGCATCGTATCACAACGATAAAAACGGAACTTACTTTGAAGACTGCCTTTACAGATCTAGGTTTGTTTATATTTACATGTTTTTGTTTTGTTTTCATTTCATTTGACATAGACAATTGTAGCTCAGTTCGATTCCACTAGGTGGCGCTGTGCGGCGGTGGTGAATTTCTTCGAAATTTAAATTTAACGGACACATCCATTACGTTACGTTTTCTTTTAGAAAACATTAAAACTACATTTTCTTTCCCATTCAGCTCGACACACCGTTTCGGTAATACAGTTTTTCAGTTATATTTAAACTTCAATCCATTTTCTCGTTCATTCAGTTCATTCCCGGCCCAAAACAAGACAAAATGATAAACAGAAAATCTAATAATAAATATGCTTCCGCTTTCTAATAAACTTTCCTATTCTACTGCTCGTCATCTTCAGCCTAATTCATCCCTTGCATGATGAATTCTATTAAATCACGGTATTTAGTTTAGGGGTTTTGGTCGCCTTGGTTCAGCAGGGGGTACAATCTCCGCGTCCGAGGGGAGGCAAGAGTTTCCCTCTATCTTACTGTGGGGGAGGAGATATAAGAGCCGTATGTATACACCGGCAAAGGTCGAAAGACAAGAATCACTTCTCATATCGACAGTCTCTCTATATCGTGAATATTGACTTGCCGGGGGGAAGAAATACTTGAAATTGATAAGGTTTGATCCACTAATTCAACATGCTTGCGAAATTTGCTACCACTCTCTCTCTCTTCAAACATTTGCCTAACACGTTTTGTTGGCGTTTGTGCCTTGCCTTTGCTTTTTTTCGCCGTTTTTTTGTCAGTCAATTGCAGCTGTTGGCCGCCAATTTGTCAACTATCGGTATTCCAATAAACACATTCTATCACGCGAATAATTTAGTCTACCCGGCAAACTCAAATGGCCCCTTGTTCTTTTCCGCTTCAGAGTTTATGGACTTATATACCAATCCTTTCGTATCTCCGTAGTTCCGTATTTTGCCTTACTCTAGGCAAGGCATTCAATGCTCCCTTTTCCCTATCGTACCGTAGTGTGTCGTCGTACAATTATTCAGAATCACGTTGGAACATGTGGAAAGGGCGGGTTTTTAATTTACAACCGACCTTTATGGTGATGACCTACGTTTTGCAGAAGAAACGCGTTACGTTCGCGTACTCCTAAACTAGAAACAATGTCCCTGAACAGCAAAACTGCTATCAATCCTATCTTCCTAATGCGTGTGTTTAGGGTATGCGTATTTGAGTGTCTAATTGTTTTGGGTTCTAGAGTAGAGTAGTTCTATGTACACACCCTGTCCTTAAATTGCTAATGCTTTCCCAACCAACCGCAAAAAAAAATTAATTTTAAATCCTAAATTTGATACATAACCGATCATCCGCGATGCGTGATCGTAGGATAAACCGATCGATTGCCTACAGCTTTTGGGAGTTTACTTTTTGTGGTTTTTTTTTGTTATGTGTGTTTTTGATATTTTTCTACATTCAGATACATTTTCTTAAACGTATCTATTGATTGGTAGGGATTTGATTTGCTCCATTTTTTTTAGGTTGAGAAAATCATTACCGTTTCCCTATGCTAACCGAGCTGAAACGGTGTGTGATGTGGTAATGTGCTCCTAGAAGAAATTGCGAGAGCAGCGAATGACCGAGGAGGTCACCGCAAGGAGGACCATCTTCTCACGCGCGGTTACCTCTGTACGCGATACTCAGTTCTGTTTAGTTCTCTATCCTTAACCCTACCGCGATCGAGCACACTTGGGAACACCCTGGGTTCCCCCCGTAGTATCTTTGCGGTCATCGATCACGATCATCCTACAACAAGATAGAACGGTTTTGCTCGTCTCACTTTGAAATGCATATGCCAATCGCTACGTGCACGGCGGGGACGTTTCTCTGTTGGACGAGGCGGGAGTCTTTTGTTGTTCGCTTCCTTCTACACGCGGCATTTTATGGTGCGCTTGGTAACGTGTCTTCCATGTCGGAGACCGAGCCTTCCAGTCGGTGTGCGGAGGCACTGCTCGATTGATTCGCTGTTAAGGGGATGAGATTTGCATCACAAAGGTAATTAATGTGGGACCAACAATAAGGACGGTTAACATGTAGAAGGAAAACTCGTTGTGTTAAGAACGCAAAAGCTACCGGCGAACACGATTTCAAAAGTTAAGCAAGAAAAGACGTAAAAAAACACAAACTAACAAAACAAACGACAATCTGGTACAAAAAGAAGACAATAAGATTCAAAAGAACGAAGAAAAGAATAGAATCACCATGCAAAACTTGGCAATATAAAAATGCTATGCAGCATTTCTAAAACCAAACAAGAGTCCAAAAGGATGAAATTAGAAGAACAATCAAACCTACGAACAAAACAGAAAGTTGACGGAAAGATTGAGAGCAAAAGGGACACAAACTACTAAAACCGAATTCATTCTACGCACACGGCACACATCACAAGAAACCACACGGGAAAAGAGGGAAAACCTTCATGACCGAATGCAATGTGGCACTGACCTAAAGCAAGTGAATGGCAAGTAAGAAGCGTCTAACCAGCGGGTATTGTTTCGGAGTGTCCCCCGGGGACACTCAACACAACCGCCTTCGATTCGTAACGTGTTTTCTTTTTGGTGTTGGGATTATCCTTTTTTCCACAGGACGGAGGAAGGGGATGGCAAAGGGATTACAGATCACAGACTAGCACGGGTCGATGGGGGGAACGGATGGATGGATGATCGGATCCACTCGGGATGATGACGCTGTTACGAACCGAAGGACACCACCAATTAGATCACTTCACTTGGTTGCCGGCGCCGTTAGGAGGTCGCAGCAATGGTGCTACCACTGGCCACCGCCGTCCGCAGCGACCGTTGACCGTCGTCCGTACCGTTGCCGTCCGATCCGGAGCTTTCGCTGAGCTCGAGCTGACATCCTGTGACAAACGAACGCGCGTGCCACACGCACAAATGTGTGATAATGGATTGAAGAAAATCATCGGTGACCCACAACAGGAAGGATGTGCGGAAACGAGCGAGATGAACCAAAGAACGCATGAGAGTGAAATGGAAAAATGTGTGACGAAGAAAAGACAAAAAAAAACGTTGCAGCAAAAAGCGTGGTAAAGGGTTTTATCTCGTTAGGAAACGTTCGTCCAAGCGAAGTGAGATCAACGGAACTAGCAGCAAAAGAGCGGAGGAACCACACGGAATGGAACGGTTAAACTGATCCTTACCACTGATCGCCTGGTCTACGCGTTGCCGATCGCGCACGATGTAAATGGCGGTCATCATGAAGAACACTCCGCCGAGGATCTCCACGAAGCAGGTGGAGAACAGGGCGTACTGGAGGGCACGGAACTTTACCAGTGGCGAGTCATCTTCCGGGTCCGGCACTGTCTGATCCATCGACGGTGCTAACGTGGTCGTCGTCGTCGTCGTCGTCGTCGTCGCATTGATGACTTCCAGTGCAGTGACGGTAACATTTTCGGCCAGTTGCGACAAACTGCGCATGCTGATCGCTGGCCGTACCATTTCGAAGCCGGAGTACGCATCGGCGGACAGCCGGATCACTCGCTTGATAGCTTCCGACATCTATTAAGAACACAAAAGAGACGAAAAAATTAAGACAAATTCGAGATGATAGCACGTAGTACAAGAGGACTTACCAAACCAACAAAGTAAGGACTGCCGGCGTCTCCGAATGCATGGGAGATCAGAATCTGGAAAGCTTCAGCGGTTGATCGTCTCGTCGGTACAACGACATACTGTTGAAACGGATAGCGACGACGGGATAAACGACAAAAAGACACATTATTAGTCGGTGTTCTTTTAAGATGGTTTGTTATTAGTTGATGAGAAAAAGGATGGAGCGTTGTTCCGGTACCAACTGGGCTGATTCAAACATGTTTATATGATGTTAATAACAAGATGCGCGAGTTGCTTTCTCTATGTGAATTGTGAAATTGATGAAATAATAAAATAACTGTAGAAACCAGTTTTGAACTATTTGTCGTGCGTGCCGATTGCATACATTCGTTTGCAAATGTCATTTTAGATAATTGCACTACCTTACAAGAGAGGGCGCTACTTCCGTGAGAGAGATGAATTAATTCAAATTTGCAATCCGTTAAAACAAAAGCAATGGACCTGTCGACCAACGCTTATAAACGCATTCGTGACAGTTTGACCAAAAAATAAAACAAAAACTACAGATTTTTAAAACCAAAACAAAGGCCTTTAAAGACGGAAAATTGTGGGTTATAACCACGTTTAAGTTAATTAAACAAGCCACACTGATCTATGGTTGGTTTTTTTATGTGCGGCTTGTGACAATCTATACATCCGATTTATTTAAAAGTAAAATCTATATCATGCCAGAGCATGATCCAGAACTGCCGCGAACAACACGTTTACGTTTGCTTCACGAGCACCGAATCGCATTTGGGATTGTCTGGGCCGGTGCAGATATTTTACGGTACTGTACTGCGTTGTCGTCGGTTTAAGTAAGTCTGACTGAACGTTTTGGTTACGTTTTGCTTTGTTTTAAATTGATCATTTAATTTATCTCTCTTTTCGGAAGATGCCCTGTGTTTATCGTCGACAATTTGGAAATTATCAAAACGTTGAAGCACCAGCGATGATTTTCTTTTAAATGATAACCAAAAATTACACACACGCACACTCACACAAACACAAAGAACGTGGAAAAAATTAGGAAAGGGAATGTTTAAATTTTTGTCTGGGGTAATCCAAAAATACACAAAAACGGGGAATGTGGTTGTTTGAGAGAGGGTTGAAAAATTAGGACCCTCGTTTAATGCGGGTGGTAAGCCACACACTCAGACATTTGCAATTTGCGGTGGTGGGAATTAGTAGGTGAGGATTTACACTTTTCCCCGATGACCGAAGCATTGGTGGTAAAATCACAAAAGAAAAATCAAATGGGAAGTCTATCGAACGATAGAAACACGTGTCCGGAAATTAAAATTTCCTATGCGCGAAAGAAAAGCCACCCAGACGGGATTGGAGAAAATTGGCCGGAAGTAACAAAACTAGCTCCCGACTGTCTGGCGGCACGATTTACGCGAAACTGTTACGCGAGTTGATTATTACTTGCAGTCACGAAAGGACCCTCCAAAGGGGCATTACTGAGAACGTCTAGTAAAAGGGGAAGTGTTTCAATGGACTAGCGACTAGAGTAGCCACATTGAAGGTACGAAATGTTTACTGGAAATGAAAAAAATACAATTGAATGAGTAGTTCATTCCGTTGGTTTAAATTTTGTCGGCAGCTACATGAACATTTTCTTAAAAAAATCATCATTAAAACTTTATCGGTAAAACACAAAACTTTGTACAAATTATATTCAATTTCCAACACCATCTAAGAGAAGTGTTTTTGTAGCTCACATAAGATCCATCACCATTTCCACGATCACCATCTATCACGGAAAGAGAATAAAAAAGCCAAAGCGTGCATAGGTTTACGGGTGTTCAGGAATAGGAGGTAGAGTTTTGGGAATTCAGGTTTAGTAAAAGGATGGTGCTGTGTGAGAGCTTGTGTGCTCAAACGGGGACGATGTTTTAAAGAAGCAACAAACAGAAACAACAAAAGCTAACGAGTGGTAGTAGTAGGTCGAAAGGTGATAAAGTAGTAGTGAAGAGTAGTAGATACACAACATTGTTTGAAGCAGCTGCAGTTGGTTTTTAGGTTTACGCCAGAACAACAGAACAACAACAACGGAGGGTGGGTGGTAGTACACAACAGAGTGGTGATGGTCCGGTTTTCGGTTTGTTCGGGTTTTGCTTGCTGTCTCTTACCAGTAAAATATCCGCCACGATCGCCCAATTGAGATTCAGTGCTAGTTCGGCGAAAAAGATAAGCGCGTAGGTCGCGATAATGTTCACGCGTGCGGCGAACAACACGCCGAGCAGGAGGGGAGCGCTCACGAGCAGCCCGCCCGCACAGATGTACGGGTCGGCCTGCGGGAACTTGATGCTGAGCCGCGTCGACAGGTACGAACCGAGCGGTACGCCGATAATACCGGTCGTCATCGTGATGGCACCAAATATGAACGACACCCTAACGGACGAATTATGCATAGATTGTCACAAAGCCGGTGCAAGGAAAGTCGCACGATTTAGTACAAATCAGTGAACCAGCGTCGCCACCAACCAAGCGAACAGGTGGATGGAGTGGAAGGAATAGAGAAAAAAGAGAGAGAGAAAGAAGAAAAATAATTGATTAATTTTGAAGAAACACAAAAAACGAGTAGTGCCAAAAATATCTTGGTAACATCTAAAACGAAAAGCTTTGAGTAGTTTAGTTTCCGCCCGATCCGGATTACGATCTTCCTTAACCGATGACGGTGGTGTGCCGCTTTTTGTCCAATGGAATCCATTCCATCCTTTTTTGGTTCTTTGTACAACCTTCTCCAGGCTTCGCGCCCTTCTTACCAGCAGCATATCGGCCACGATGGGCCAGGACAGATTGAGGGCCATCTCGGCGAAGAACACCAGCGTGAAGCACCAGGCGCCACTGTACTTGATCACGACCAGCGCCAGATAGATTAGCGGCGAGCTCGTGATGAGCCCGGCGGCGCAGATCAGTGGGTCGCAGTTGGCGTACCGGGGCCGTAGACGCGTTGCCAGAAACGAACCGAGCGGAACGCCGATCAAACCAGCCAGCATCGCCACGATGCCGAAGCGCTGGGACACTCTTCAATGGTGCAGGCAAAGGAATGATTTGTTAGAAGAGGGGGGTCAGATAACTAGATATAGGGGCTCCTGGGAAAGAAACGTTAAACATCGCGTCTTGGAGGACGACGCGATGGAACCTCCTCGTCGATAGAATTTCAACCGCAAGTGGGTTCGATACTTACTCGTTCAGTGTGACATGCTCGTTGCCCGCCTGGGATGTCAAACCGAGATGGATGAACTTCGGGCCCCACCAGGCCAGCGCACCGGCCACGAAGGCAACGCACGTGAAGCCTGCGGTCGACAGCATGAACGAGGGATTACGCATGACCGCCTTGATGTCCTCACCGTACGAGGTGGCCTGCATATGATGCGATCCTTCGCTCTGTCCGCGTTCCGGGTCCCGCAGCATGATGATCAGCACGACGGCGATCAGCCCCAGGAACGGTGTCACCCGAAGTGCCCACACCCACGAGTTCATCAGACTGGCCATCTGCGCACCGATGATGTACCTAAAAGAAGAACCATAAGCATAATTAGGGGGGTCATTCAGGAGGACCACGTCCACGGCAAACACCTTACCCGCATCCAGACCCAACCGGGATCGCGAAGTAGAACAGGGCGAGCATTTTCGAGCGCATTTCGCCTACGAACAGATCGGAGATGATCGTCGGTGCGATCGTACTGTACGAGGCCTCCCCGATGCCGACCAGCGCCCGGAAGGTGATGAACCAGCCGAACTGGTGCATGTACGAGCCGAGCAGTGTCGTGGTGCTCCACAGCGACACACCGAGCACCATGATCCACTTGCGGGAGTACCGGTCGCCCAGGTACCCGAAGAGGGGCGCGCAGATCATGTACGACAGGACGAAGGCCGTCTGCAGCAGGCCGCCCTCGTCATCGCCTATCTTGAAGTGGTCCTGTATTTCGGTCAGCACACCTGCAAAGGGAAACGGCAAACAAACGGAACGAAAACGGAAAAAAGAGGAGTTAATCAAACTGCCCAGATTCACTTCAATTCGTCCCGTCGTTAGACGCTGCATGCGAAAAGCAATTTCCGGCAAACAAAAAATAACTAAAACCCGTTCTTTTTTACAACATCTTCTTGTGGCACGGCAGAAGGTAACGAAAATGGCAAACATGGGTCTCGGTACACGGACAAGGTAAGTCGTCATGAGACAGCGTACGTCACCGCAAACCTCACCTGATGGAAGGCTGTAACGAATTGGCTTTTGTTCCGGTGACGTAAATTTGACCTCTCTTGTTTGCAAGACGAAGTTTGGTATTTTTTATATCATATTTCACTAGTTTTCCTGAAGTTTCATCTTCTTAACAACTCTAGACTGATAAAATCATTCCAGTTCTGTCTTATGATAGGTACAAACTCATAGCTTTTGCGTAAATTCGTATATTGTTTTCAATTGCATTTTGTTAACCCACTGTTTACAGCTTGATTTTGCCAACTTTGTTTCTCCGATTGAATGGTGGGTTCAACGAGATGTTAAATATTGAAAATAAATGCTGCTGCACTTTTCTTTAGGCAGTTAGTTAGTGGATCACTTTCTTATGCATAATAAATAGGGGCATTCGATTAAACTTTGGCAAATTGCGGTGTTCCTCTTGTTTATTAAGCAGTTTCGTACGTTCGCCCTTTCTGCGCCGAATAGAAGCAACGGAAGTGTAAATGACTTCACGGCGCGTCCATAACCAATTAGCACCGATTTGCAAAGCTCAATGGTCACCCTCCCGAGGTTTCATGTCGGTGTTGGTGCTAACCGAGTGACTTTACAGGATGTTGGTTGGACAATGTATTTCTTAACAAAGTACTAACCTATTGCATCATTTAAACGAGACGATTTAAACTTTCTTCTAAACCACTAAGCACCCTCCACCGTCCCATCGTACGATCCGTGAACGTGACGTACACGAAGGACATCGGAAGATCGCGGTTCGCGACTTTGAACCGTGACACGGCAAGAGCGTATGTGGCATGTCGTTGTTGTTGTCTTCCGATTCTTACGGTTGTTGAGCGCTGATGTCTAAGCGCCATCGAGAAGACCAAACAACACATTGGCTTTAGAATAGTTTATTTTTACTTCCGTTCGGACCGACGAGGAACGCTGAGGGACAGTTGAAAGTCGACAACAGAGTGTTATGGTTGCATCACCGAGGAAAGCTGTAATGCGGATTGACGGTGATGAGGTGCATAGCAGTAGGAAGTAAGTCCTTACCGACATGGCAACGACCATTTTTGGAGGTTATACCGTGGTTAATACCACATACACGTTAGGAGGGCTTTAAAAATCATTGGTTAGATTTGTGGATCATTTTGGTAGACTTTTTTAGACATTGAAAGAGTCATTTATTTTGCTTTTTAAAGCATTTCTTTTCGTAATTTAAAACATGAATCAATGAAAATTCTATATCATGAAAACCTGATGTACGTGGGAAAATTACCTCTGAATATTTTTTTAAGTTTTCCCAACCATAACTCACCAATCCACTTGTTTAATGGACGTGAGACTTCAAAACCTGTCTGATGAAAAAATTGTCCGCGCGATCTTTAACGACATGGGCGGGCCACAGTCAATTGACATTTCATCAAATTGATCTCACCGTTTCCAGGAGAGTTCAGTGTCAATTTCGACACTGGACGCGGGGCAAAAGATCACCCGCCAAATTGACGGTAAATTGGCGAAATTGATTGATATCGGTGG
Source organism: Anopheles ziemanni (assembly GCF_943734765.1). NCBI lineage: Eukaryota > Metazoa > Arthropoda > Insecta > Diptera > Culicidae > Anopheles > Anopheles ziemanni. The sequence goes on from NC_080705.1 coordinate 79,052,741, forward strand.
CGAAGGCCGGACACTTTCAAGCGCAGGGCGTGTACGATCACGGGAGTCGATTGAGTTACGATCGTGTGGAATCCACCGCAACAGACCGATGGTTTTATAGTGGAGTTTACAATTCGAGCAGATGTTTAACTCTTGGGTTGGCCTTGGGAAGTTGCTCTTGAGCGATCGGACATGGTCAGACTGTGGGGCAAATTGTTTGTCGAAGAGGCGATGGGGAAGATGTTGCTGGAATGCAAAAATCTCATTCAACGGTTTTGTTTCATTTACATCGGGTGAAACTTCCATACGAAGGCCGAGAAATGAAATTCATTTCAGTCCCACCCAGGCGCTGCAGGATCCTCATCATCATCATCACGATGACAGCACGACGATGAGAGACGATCGCATTAGTCATCGTTTGATTAATCCTAATGAAACCGAGATAAACAAAACGTCAGTGCGCGTCGGGGTGATGATCGCGCATCGTACGATAATTTTTGGATCTCGTTTTTTGCGGCAAAAATATCGTCCGAACGATCGAGCTTTTCTTTTTTTTTCTTGGCACAGCATCAAGCGACGTAGAAAACGCCAAAACACACACATACTTTGACTCTTGCATTGGGTGAGGATCGCGTGATCGCGTCGGCATATGTGCGTACTTGCAATCGACGTACCATGAAGGGAGCATCCGGGAATGAAAAAAAACGGTTCGTGTGGTATGTTTACATCGCATTTTTCTTTTTTTCTAAAGAATGCATTTTCCGTTCGAGATGAAACGTCGGAGGAGTGAAGAATTATATTCCGCACTTAAATCGAATGCTCCAGTATGGATGAAGTGTTGTGTTTGTGAATCTTCCTACCGAATTCACCTCGTATTTTGTAGAAAAAATCCATTAATCTCGAAGGTGAAGAAACATGTTGAAAAGAGGAAATGAATGACGTCTAGCCCTGCATATTCAATCACAGCGTGATGATGCACTCGAAGGATCTAAACAAACAACGAAGAATCTTGCTGCGGTTGTTTCTGTGGCGTTGGCGTTAGGTCCACTTCCCCCAAACACAACATATCTCCTCCGCCGTCTAAACACACACATTCATTCAACGGCACGCTCCCGCGATGGTTCGATTTATTGATATAGCCCTAACCCATCAATGTAAACATCCCGCAAATGGACAGGAAGGGATCAAAACACCGGCCACCGGGTGACGTTTCGGTAAGCAGCAAGTCAAACCCCTCTACCACTTCGAATGCCGACCGGCATATCGGCCCTTAACCTTTAGGGCGATCGCCCTCAAGCCTAAAGACATGATCTAAGCTGATCACCCTCATTCTCTGTGGTATGATCCCCGACGCGGTGATTCCTCCCAGCTTGGGGAACCCTTTTTCTCAAGTAGTTTTCACTTTTACACCCTTTTCTGAGGAGAATAATCCTACCGCCGGAGTGGGTAGCTATAACCGGTCCTAAAATAAACCTTGCGGCGGAGATGATGCGATCGGTCCCTCTGACATCTTTGTGCAGCATGTGCAGAGTATAGCGCTGCAGCTGGAATCCATCAAGTGGCATAAAACTTAACCCCTCTAGCACTGCATTCGGTGATGATTGATCGAACTCAGCCGCCCTTAAAGTTCTCGATGCTGCTACTGACTTATCGTACCACTCTCACGAAACTGGTTGGGCATGATATCCGTACTATCTGCGGCATGTCAACTTTTTAACGGCGAACACCAGTTTATGGTCTTCTGACATGTTTACGATTCCCCGATCGAGTGGAAACGGTGGTTGCAAGTTGGATGGAAAAACATATAAACTCACACTTGCCGAAGTCTTAAAACGGGATCGTTTTCACGGCGATTGTCTACGGGCCATAATCTCTGCAGGTTAATTCAATTATTCATTCCACCCAAAATGCGTGGTGCTAGTGGCTGTCTTCAATGACACAGTCCTTGAGTACGAGGTGTAGTCACACGACGAGTATGTATCACGTGTTAAGATACGGTCAAGTGCACCTCCATATAGATAGTGCGCGCCGAATAGACAAATAGACAAACACTCCAAGAAGCGGAGAGCGCGCGCCGGGCGCACTCCCTGGCGGCCATGACTCAGTTCCTGCATTACCATTTGCGCGGGCCACTATTTGCCTCCGTAATCAGAGACGAGAAGTAGTTGTAGTCATCCGGAGCAGACATCGTAGGTCAGTTGAGAGCATCGGGACCGGTTTTGGATGTTGTTGCCACACCAGTGGAGAGGTACTAGCGTTTGATAGGATGGAAGAACTTTGAGAGTGCTAATTGAATGGCACTTCAAAGTGTCGCAGTTATTCTACAGAGAGCTAGTGGAATTCGTTTTTTTAAACATTTTTAGCGAGTTCATATACTTCATTGCAGTGAATTCTCTTCACCGAGAGTTTGTGGTAATTAACACTCTACTTTTTCGGTCCAAGATTTACACCATAAATGTGAAATGGGTTTGACCTTTGGAGTACCAGGAGTTAAATGAAAAACTCTCCCATTCGTGCCATGAAACACTCGATCTGAAGGAGTTTGAAAACAGATAACATTGTTCTCCATTGCTCGACCATTTAGTTGTTATAAGATTGTACCGCGAAACATTCCTCGTAGCCGCCAATCGCCCCTCTGGTACTTCACCCTAGAAACACATAATTTATCGTTACGACGCAAAGGTGACACGCGCCACCACCTTTCCGATGTTGAATCTCACAATCTTACATAATAATGGTCATCTTTTCGTCCGCAGCAGAGAGAGATTGCATCGCAAAGTACACTGTTGTGCGTGAAATGGACTTGGCCGCCCGCGTCGTGGAAGGGAGAAATAAGGGTAGCAACTTTGTATAAATAGTCAGACAAGGCCCCCACTCCCCCCCACCGTACTCCCATACCGATACGAGAAGCAAATTTCACCACGCTGGTGGTGCTGGCACATCAAGTTTGTGGTGACGTGAAATGTTTGGCCAACCATCATCCGACAACAAACCAGCGAACCAGCGAACCAAGCGGGCGAAAGCTGCAGTTTGCAACGGTGTGACCTAAATAAGGTGAGAATAAATTTGACATAACACCAACTTTCGCCAGCCATCATAAAACTGATCCGATACGGAGGAGGTCTTGGAAAATTGGATTTATTCACTTATTTTTAGCTGTGCGATCGTGCGTTCGTCGGAGGTGTTTTAGGTAATGATACTAATGTTTGCCATTAAAACAAACGGTGTGCCGCTACATCGGACGATAAATCGATTGTTTGTTTTGTTTATGCGTCATTCCTGTACCATAACCAACGCAGTCTGGGACTGTTTATCGTATAATCATAATCTCTGCCGACTAAAACAACAAATTTGCGGGGTGCCAAACCGCCTCGATCCGGCCGATCGTACCGAGGCAACGCTCTGTATTCTTATCAGCAAACCAAGCCATAACTTCCTCGGGGGATGATGTTGTCATCCTGCGGCAACGTACTGATACGGTGGCCTATGTGGAATGCGTCCAACAGCGTCTAACCCACCACCGTTACCGGTACGTCACCAACCAACCGGCGTGGCATCTCTTTGGCGGATGGAGAGTTGGATACGTGGTAACAACGGGGTGGTGGGGCCGCGAAAGGGTGACACACACACACACTGACACGTAATGCTGCCGCGTGGACCTGGCAAACGATGCTTTGGTTAAACCTGTTTCCCACCCCTTACAGGGTTTTTCTTTTCTGAAGAAGAGCAAAGTACAAACACGAGCTAATGGGAGGCAACGGTTGAGAATGAAGCAAAAATTAACGACCGGTTCAAACTGGCCAGTTCAAAATAACAACAAAAAAACCCCGCTCATGCAAAATGTAGCCAGTGAAAATTCAAACGACGCCCCAGTATAATAATAGTAAGGCAGCTCCCGACGTAAGCGAAAGAGCACGCCTTTGCGCATACATAACGGACACACTTCACCGTCCTCAGCCCCCACCACCCCTTGGGGAAAGATACGCATACCGTCTGTCTCGTGGCCACCCCTCTTGGATCTTGTTTCCGCCGGCTTCGCTCGGCGCGGCACCCCCAAGGGAAGGACGTTGGACGGCCCCTAGCAGTGACGTCACATCGCATCGACAGCTAATCGTGCGCCGATTGGTCGGTTTCGGATCGCGCCACTTCTTTCATGTTCGCGAGCCGCAGCCGCAGAAGTGGGAAGCGTACGCGTCACGCAGGGGTCGGCAAGCGGTTTGGGGAAAAGGGCCAGATGATAGCAAAATGTTAAGACTAAGGAAAATCTTAATGAAATATATAATGTAGTTGCTACGAATGATTACGACTTTATCTAGAAACTACAGAAAATTATATACAATCTTTAGTTTGTACAACACAAATAAAGATCGTGTGCATTTTCATAATGTGTTGTTTTTTGTCAAGACCTGTAGAATGTGATCGTGTCTAACGTGAACGCTAGTCTTGTTTATCATCGATATCATCTGACAATCTCTGTAATATGTTTAACTAGCTTGACGCCCCGGCGTTGCTCGGTGAAGAAAAGGTTGAGAAAAGATTTTTGGTTTTACTCTTTACTTGAAAGTTTGAATTAATTTATTAGTTACAATAACGGCATATTTAAATGTATGAAATTTCATGAATTTCCCCGTGACGTATAAACCTTAGGGTAACTATGTTGGATACACCTTGACATTTGTTTACATGCTTGTTTTGTTTGTGTTAGTAAAACTGAGTTTAAATTGTAAAATATAGATAATTTAATCAAAAAATAGTGATCAAACAAACCTTCAACAACATCTGCAGTACTTAAACTTAATGTGTGAAAAGTTTCAGAAGCGACGGTTCAGTATTGGTCGAGTTTTTAGTGTACACCGAACTCCATACATAAAAAACAGCTAAAATATGTAGTAGATGTTTCAAAGTCGACGGTTCAGTATTGGTCGAGTTTTTAGTGTACACAAAATTCCATACATAAAAGGCTAAAATGTATAATAGATAAATAAATCGTAACACGTTTCAGTTTTCAAGAGCCAGTCCGAGCAAGAGAAACAATGTGTCGCTTCCAACTACAACTTAAACTCTACGTTTCATGAAACATTTTTACAATTCATTGATATCTAATCTCAACAAAAGTTACAAAGAAATCGTCAACACACATTTTGGGAACAAGAATGTCACCCACATTTGGGTGACGCAGCGTAGTATCATTTGAAATTTCTCAGAGACAATGCAATAGATGATTATTATATATGTTCTATAAAAGTGACAGAGAGACTTTTATAGATGTTCTATAAAAGTGGTTCGATGTGTACAAAAGAAACAAATAGATATAGTGGCATTGTCGCCCGCTTTTTATTCTCATAAGATATATTGTGGAAGCACTGATACCGAGTCAACATTAAAATATGGAAGTGAGGTTTCTGCGATGCAAACCAGTTCAGGGCGCGGCCCAAAGCTTGCCAACCCCTGGGACACTGCGTCATGTGAAGCAGATGCCGCCGATAGAGTAGCTCCCACACAACACCACGTACGAGGTCTCCCCAATAGGGAGCCTCACACACACACACACACACTTTGGGGCTTCCCTCCACCGTGGAGCCACGCCAAACGGAAGTCGCTTTAGCATCGGGTGGAGGACTTTTAAAATGTGCGCTTCTGCACGTTGCAGTAGATTTGCGCGGTGCACGGAATCTTCTTCTATTCCGACTGGGAAAGGGTTTTGCCGATTTTTCGTGCGTGGTTTGAGGTCCACCGGGTTAAAGAGAGTGGGGTGACGGGGAAGTGGGGTGATGAAACAGAAAATGCAAAGAATTTTGCATTTAAACGACGGGTGATCTTTTACATCGGCGACGAGGGGTAACATTTTTTTAAACGACGTTTAAAAATAGTACCCGGCGTACGCTGTTTTGGCCCTGGTTGGTCGGTTGAACAGGCGATCAGTACTTTACACAGGAAGGTGTTGCTGATGCAATCTGGCAAACGCCGGCAACAAGCGTAGTTGTTATTGTGACTGTTGGACGGTTATTAGGTGGACCTCGTTTTTGCACACCGTACGTAGGATTGGGAAACGAAAGTTGGAGCCACCGTGGGAAATATGTTGGTTGCACTGGTGTGCGAGGATCACCCCGTAGGCTCCTTTCTCTAGCCTCAAAGCCCCCTCCTTGGAAGCGGGTCAACAACACCATCGAAGCAAAGGTTATTGAGATGCACCGATTAAAAAGTAAACATCATCAAGATTTGTGGGATGTTCACAGCCGTAGCTCTATTTTTGTAGAAGCCGCACCCTCGACCGAAGTCTCGTGTAAGAAACAGAGCTGATAAGACCGCTCCGCTCTCCGTACAGATGCGGATCCAATGTTCACATCCTGGAGCAACGTCGAGGTCAGACTGTCCGTATTGACCTCCATCGGCGGACGGACATTGCTCATTCTCAAATCACTCGCCTAATAATAATAATACTGACCCGGTGACGTCGTGCATGGGGCAACAACACGGACGAATCATCGCGTGATTCAAACGTTTGCTAGTAAACAAAAATCGTACGACCAGCGCCGCGCCTCATGGTCACCGATACTAAGCAAACGTGCGCCGTGGGCCTTTAAAATATGTGGCTGCGTCATCCACGAGGAGGGTGTTTTCCCAGAACACGTGACACGATTCAAATTTATTATTACTTTGGGAAATACGGCTACGATAACTGACTAAACGACTGTGTGATAAAATGAAACATAAAAACAGGAATTGTTTAAGCAATATGGTTGAACTAATGAAGTGTTAACAAAACAAAACATGGCACAGTAAATGGAATTTCCTATCGTTTGTTAAGAACAAAACAATGATAAACATTTAACATGCTATTGGTATAGGAATGTCTCCTTATTTTTTTATTAAATTGAATATTAAATTATCAACAACAAAACAACTACGAAAGCATAAAACAAGCCTATTTAAAATTGACATTAATTAATTAAAAATTTTAATTTAATTCAAAGCGATAGCATATAAAAATAATCCTATTCAGCAACAAATAGAATAAGAGGGATGATTATTTGATGGTTTCCATACTTGAGCAAGATGTTTAAAATAGAACCTGATTGCATTTGCCATAAATAATGTGTAGTGAAATGAAATGAATGTTCACAGCACCACCACAAATTGTCTAGACAGCAGCAAAGGAGCAGCAAAAGAATATTAACATACGGCGCCGCATCCATCTAAATGCAGAAACAATTGCCTGTTTGTTGGCCACCCCTTTTCCGGAACGGGTCGGTCAAGAGCCTTGGTGGACAGAAACCCTCACACCGAAACCTGGAAGTCGGCCACGTCATGGAGGCAACTAAAACATTAGCATAAGCCATAACATATGGTTGCGACTGCGCGATTTCCGATTGGCTTCCCATCGTCCCGTGTCGTACGATGTTTGATTACAGAGAGAGCCCATATCGGTTCGCTTGCAAAGGCAACACCCATGCCGGTCGCCTGACCATCACCACCCTCCTCCTAGCCCGTGGTGATGTTGAGTCGCAAGAATGTCCTTAATCTTGCCCAAGTCGTTGAGAGGGACGATTAATGCGGTTTTGAGACAGTTGGTAACGAGTTCTTGGGCAACCTGTCGGGGGATCTGGGTTGATATGTCGTGCACCGGAAATGATGTAAAATGTTGAACACCTCCACCTTAATACTCGGGGGAGGCCCTTACACTTACGGTATGCCACACTGTTGAGATGGTGGTAAAAGGTCTTATCTCGAAGTGCACGACTGCACTGGAAGACGGCGATGATTGCCAAGACACAACACCGGTCCTGCAGTGAAGCAGGCAAATTGTCTCAATTTACCGATCTTGCTGGCGAAGGGAAACCCCCCTTGTCCGTTCAATTCCCCGACCAAAAGACACATCATTATCTCTTTCGCTCTGTTGTACAAAACCACGATCATGTTGGAGGACAACATGGGGGTGTTCTTATTTTTCTCTTCATTTTTGTTTATTGAACAAAAATGTTTATTCTTGCCGGGGATCGATGCCGGAGCCGGGGTGGGAGGTGGAGGGTTGCGCCACCCATGATATAATTATCGCTAATTGTCCGCCTGAAACGCGCTAACGCCACGTTGCGATACACACGTACACAGTGTGAGTTGTGTGGTGTGGTGTCCCGCTATCACCATCGCTGGCGTCATCTATCGACGAGATATGGCGCGTGATTGCGTGATGCGCAGTGGTCCAATCTTCGAAGCCGCGTTTGGATGGAATGGAGCAAAAATAAACCATCTCGTATCAGACCGCTTCGATCACTTATCAAACGGCACTTATTGGCAGCGAATCGTACGATCGTGATGCAACAAAATTTCTTCTTTCTTTATTGCAGCTCGAACGATTAAACGAACCCCGAACAATTTTGGCCACCCGAAGGAGCCGATATCAGGAGATAAAGAAGTTGCGACAACCCTCGTTTGCAGAATTTCAACGCGATAATTTTAAATGTTCCGTTTACACTCTGTTACTCTGAGTAATGCCAATTGTTGATTAAAGGTAGTAGGGGTTCCATTTTTCACACATTTAGTCATATGTTGTTTAGCTTGAATGTTAGTATAATAATTCAATGCGATAAAGCCATATATGTGATAAATGTGATCCACGATAAAACGAACGAAAAGAACAAAAAACTAACAAAATTAATTTTAATAACAATCACAACTGAAAATAGAACAATTGGTATGGAAATCCCTAAAATATTACAAAAAAAAACTACCGTTCGAAAAACTTGTAAACAGCACACAATAATATGTAAGAGGTAGAGGAACAAAACGAAAATAGAAAAAATAGTATTAAAATTCCGAAAAAGTTTTTATAAACACTGTGATGTAATGTTTACTTCACTTAGTGTTTAACACTAGTCGTACTAGAAAAAAAGTCTACACCTAATTATACCGAGTGCGTCAAAAGGACGCATCTATTCTTACCCCTGTATTACAAGGGGTTATTTATCAACTGAGGATATTCTCAATTTAAAATACGTTATTCTCATCATAAAACATTGTTTGAGTATTGGCATTTGTTTTATTAATTTGCCAAAAAGGACTGTTTCTCAAGTATTACCAAAAGTAATTATTGAATCGTATCTTAAAAGTAAGTGAAATTAACGCGATAATGGTATTATGAGTGCTGAGAAAACAGAATTGTGCAAATGATATTCAAATTGACTGACGTTTTCCATTGAACAGTTAGACTATAATTGCTTCTTGCATTAATTTATGATATTTTACATTCTGATGATGATTTATGGAAATGAAGGAAATAGAAACATGCATACTTATTAGGTTACTTAGAGCATACCAATACTATCTGTACCGTTGTAGGTACTGTATTTTAAAATTTTATTGCTTCTGGATGTGCACAGCTTCGCTTCCTGGTCCACGTGACTCGATGCACAATGAAGTAGGTGCGTTTAATTTTCGCCACGTGCGACAAAAGGTGGAGAATTTTGTCACGACACCCGAAGTGTACTCTCTAAACGTAACGGTATTTGCTGCGACTGGATGGAATGTAATTGGGTCCCATTACATGCCCCGTCGATTGGAATGTAAACACAGAATGACTGCGCCTTCGTCGAAGCGATCGAAAAAACAAAACTTCGTTCGATAAAAATGCATATTAGCTCAATAAACATGTCAGACCTCTCACGTTGTTGCAGGGATTTGTATATCTGTTGTTTTGTCTAGCTTGTTGGGGCGAATGGAAAAATTATTCCACATTCCACTTTTTGTAACACAATACCGAGAGAGCATTTAAAACTGTTTATTTTTGTGTCACCGCTGTAATGCAGGGAAATATGCTACTAATGCAAGAAAGAAAATGGACGAAGCGGACGATCAGTTTTTTTTCTTCCTCCCCGCCCGATCGATGTGGAATGTAAATGTGACTCACACTTGACGCCACCGGGCGGTGATTGATTTGTGTTTTTCTGTCTCCAAGCTCGAAGCTGTCATTCACTCTGGGGGAAGTGATACCCAAGCTGGGGCGCTTCAACTCCCGGATTATCACGCCATCCGTCAGGCTTTGAGAACATCTTCCAAGTGCGTCCCGCTGGATCTTGCAGCAACATCCGAAGGGATCGACGATCGGAAAAACGATGAGCTTGTTACGCCCTGATGTGTTCTAATGATCGCAGTTTGAGCATCCATGATGGATTCCACATTGCCTCGAAAGGTATGGGTGGGCAGGGGGGGACAACGATGGATTATCGCCCGAGGGTCACCAAGGGCTTCCAATTCCGCCCCCAAACGTCAGCCCACGGGAGGCAGAGTTTTAAATTGATCGCCTATTTGGAAGTGGTTCTCCCCCGCGTGGAAAATGCATTAGCCACCGAGTGACAGCCAGTGCGCGGGTGGAAAACCCCCACAGGCACACAGCTCTTCTTTAAAATCCATACGTCCCACACCTTGTACCACCTCCTTCCCTGTGGTGAGGAAATTTAATTTAAACCGGAGATAATTTATGTTGCATTCTTTCTATAGGGTGTTCCCGCCCGCCTCCCGGTGGTTTAACAACTGCATGTGCATCCCCATCCTTCCATCCGATGCCGCCCGCCCACGTTGGCCTATCGGGAAACGGGCCAGAGTGCAGCATAATGGAAATGTTATCGCCCCCCGGTTGATGCCTACCCCTTTTTATCGTTTCCATTCTATCGAAAGTCGAGCCTTGTTTGGGTTGGTTTGGTTGGTTTTTCAACTAAATTCTACCCACACTTTCTCCGTGGATCGTGAAGGTGGCGATCACATTAAGAAGATTATATTTATTAGACTTTCGAAGACTTGGTCTCTGAAAGCCCACCTTCGTGGAATTGATTTCGAGAATCTTATAGCTCTTAAAGGTAGAGTTTAGTGGTGAAATCGAATTCACAGGAAAATTATCGGAAGCATACAATTTATATTTCCCCATCCAACCGGTAGAAGGAGTCTGAGGAAAGTGTCGATCTTCGATCGTACGATACAAAGTAAACATCAACCAACAAAACTCGCACACCATCGCAACCGTTATGTTTGCAAAGAAATCGAAGCCGGGCTCTTCGGACACACATCACATTCCTTTGGCGAACGTTCGCTTCTGGAACGTTCAATTTCAAGGAGCCGCACGGCGGCAACAGATGTGGTGTTCGGTGTGTTTGGTAAGCAGGCAAGAGGCGACGCACACCGCCATATGTGCGTACAGTTTCTGCGTTTCACAAACGCCCGTTTGTCCAATTTGCGAAACACTTCTTCACGGAGCTTGGGAAACCACGGTGGGCAAACAAAAAATGGAGAGCGTCTTGGCACAGACGTTTTTTTTTATACAAACACCAGGAAGCACTGGGCGCAGATGAAGGCAGAAAGGGCAATCTTCGTCAGTATAAAGCCATCAAATGTTTTTAATGAATTACAACAACAACAAAAAACATACATAAAATAAAAAGAAGTGAGAGAATGGTACTGCTGTTGGATATCCCTTCGTTCGTTCTGGGGTGTCTTGGGATACTTTAAAGTGTCTTTATTTTGGAAATAAATGGCACATGCATACGGTACAATAAAAAAAGTTTCCACCTTCACGCTTGGACAATTGTGAAGAGAAGTGTTCTCAAGAAGAAGGAGAACGCGGGACAGAAATAAAATCGACCTAAGAGAAGGCTCTTTCTTGACGACGGAGGTACGATATAAAGTGACGTATTTCAGAATGAAGTATGTTCTGTGGTGAGACTGTAGCAAGTAAAAAGGGAAATATATCATACTTCCAACCAATAATCCCCGAGTTCGAAAAACAAAATTCGCGAATCTATAAAACAAAATGACATACGTCGCGTAAATTGTCAAATTTGACATCCCCAACCTATTGCGCACGTTTGGACTAGAGGGGCCTTATATTTGTGACCGTGTTGGTTGCAAATAAAAATGAAATTTTTTTTTTTATCGTTTTCATGTCACCTTCCGCGAGAGGGTGGGGACGACCCATTTTCCACACCCCCTCCGGAGAAGGTCGCCGCCCATGAATGGCCAAGACATGTTAGTGGGATTGGGTTTTTTGGTGTAGGTTACCTTGAATGTTGGATTCGTTTGAACGTACAGGTGTTTATGATGTTTTAAATTTCATCTTTTATTTTATATCGCCCAAGTGCATCCAAAACAAAATCCTCCCCAAAAATCCATACCACTCATCCGCGATCGTCCCGCTTGAATGCATCCCAGCTAAACCGAAAGTTGGGCACCTACAAACCGCTACCGCCATCTGCACACCGTAAAAGAAAGTAAGCCAGCAGGAATTCAATAAACGGAGGAAAAATTCACATTCCCGCTCTCACTACGACTAAACGTGTAACATCGCGGTGACGGGATCTACGGCGCGGCTCGGCTGGAGAAATTGCGCTCGATCGAAACACTTGGGCGCAGAAACAAAATTCACTCCGAAAGTGCTGTTTTTTCCAAAATAAAACAACCCAAAAATGGAGCACCAGGGTGTGCTGGGGTCTGGGGGGGTTTGTTGCCGGTAGAGAAATTGAAAAGAAAATTTGATTCCAGTGAAATTGCTTTTACTTTTCGAACTTTATTTCCTAAAGGGAGTCAATCAAGGGGCAAAGAGAAGTGGAGCGAGCGTTTACGAATGGGTTTTTGCAGATGAGTCGTGTAACTTTCGATTTTTTACTTGACGCTTGACTGTCTTTTCAAGTTTAAAGGGGAAAAAATGAAGCAGTACCATATTGTACGGAAACTAAGGTAATTATTCAAATGGTGACACAGCTTCGACGGTAACCAGTAAAGTCCTAGTTCCACCAAACAACAAACTCCCGAAGTTGTTGGCAAGTTATTTTACAGATTATGCCACAGTCTAACTGGAAAATAATTACGCTAATGGTGGGCCCAAACAAGACAGACATTCGAATCCGAAATGTACGCCGAAACACGGTGACACATTTTCCCTCCAACCCCAAGGCTGTACGACCCGGGTATAAGTAATGACTCTGAGTCATCTTCAAGCCCCCCCCAAATGTGGGAGGAGTAATCAATTTTGTTCTGCCTTTCTCTTTCAATATTTACCCAAGTTGCAATTCCCAACCAAAGTAAAATGTTTGCATTTCTCCTGCGTCGTTCCAAGATTTCCAAGCGGAGCCGTACGGTTGAAGCTTCTGTTGAATTAAATGATAAAAAAGGAGGCAAGAACAAGTCAGCTTTTTTAATTGGACATGGCATCGGGTCGCCACCAATTCGAAGCGAATCTTGTGCGATCGTAATACCAACACACAGCTCCAACAGTACGCCCTCTTACGATACACGAGACGAACGTCGGAGCATGGTTGGGATGGTGTATTTCCTTTGCGGGACTTGTGGACTTTACTTACGATCTGGAGAGTAGGATGACTAACCGCAAGCCAAATAAGAGGATGACGGTACGCAGAAAATAATTTTGTAAAGTACATCCATTTAACTCGACGCCACAATGAAAAATTCATTCATGAAAAAAAAGGTAAACGAACGAATGACTTGTCTCAGATTCTTCCACCGGGGAACTAGGAAGGGTATGAATGAAAGAAGAGCGCCTATTATTTCTGAGCTCGAGTGTAAAACAATTCCGGTTCTACCCGCAAGCGATGCAGCTCGAGTTCCTCCATTCAAGACCATTGCATAAGAACCCACACATCGTGCCGACGGGGTGGACAAAGCGATCCTCGGTACCAATTATCGCTGCCGTTGCCGCGGGTGTTGGTTTATTCATGGCATTTTTCTTTGCCCTATTTTCTCGTAGATGCAGTTGGAGAAAGCGAACCACTACGAAGGAGTGAAAGTGAAAACTGTGAAACTCAATTAGAACCCTTCAAGAAGGTACGGCGAAGCTATTTGCTGGGGGGCGACACACGGGAGAACACGTGTTTGCTTCTTGGGAGAAAGCCATAGAGAGGGTTTTTGGATGTCGTCTATATTTTGTGCTTAGTTACGATCAAACTGGAATGACACACAATATTCTATATTACAAAATATCTAGCAATCCTGACGGTTCTTTCTCTGCAATTTTTAACAATGTTTTAACACTAGAACCACCGGACCAGTCGTCATTTTGACTTTTGGTCAGGTACTTTTTCAATCACGATAATTTCTTAAGGTTGAACAATTCTACCAAACGTTGATGCACGACTTTCACACACCCAAAGGAATGTTAATTTTTATGTATTCAAAAATTTTCTTTTTAATAATGAAAACAATTTGCGCTAAAGTTTCAAGCGTAAAAATCGCGGTTGTTCTAGTGTTAAGGATCTTATGGAGCATCTTTGATAAGATGTAAAAACACCCCACCCTTCGTTCGTTTTCTTTACAGGCTATTTTACCTTTCCATTCGTCTGTTAAACTAAGCACAAAACAATACAATTACGTGGCACGAGCAGCACAATTTCTGCGATCTCATACACACCCCCCCCTGTCGAATCCCACACCCTCGTGTAAAAGCGTTCATTCTGGCGCTGCTCGAAATATAATTGAATTTTACTCCCCCGCAGTTAATAGCATTACCGTTCGTTCTGCTTTAACCGGCAGAGAGGCAAGGCAGCACGAATTAAGATTAGCTGGCTGGCCACCGGTTTCTTGCCTATCCGAAACCGTAGAACTCGCACTCGCTGCGCAACGGAACCTTCTTTCGCGAAGACGCGTGAAACGATGGTTCGGTTGGGGAAATGGGGGGTGGTTAATTTGGAAGTGGTGGCGCATAATGCCCAATCAACTGCAATCATCAACCGCGCCGGTCAAAATTATGACTGACAAATGGGTTTTCGAGTGTTGGAGCAGAAGCACCGAAGCCGAGCACGGCCTTTGGCTCGAAAATATTTCAACGACCTCGTGCCGGAGGGGGAGGATGCCCCCGGACCCGGAAAAAGGGTTGAGGGTGGTGGACGTTGGTGCGTCTACCGAGTGCGTCTGTAAAATGTAAGATGCACTGCGGGCTACCGAAAGTAAAAATCCTCAGTCCTAAGAGGATCAAACAAATTCCCTGCTGGTAAAGAAATATTACCTTAATTTATCTTTTCCCAAAAAATGTTCACCCTTCGGAGGGTGTTTGGGCGTAGCAAATAAACGAAATTAAACATTTTTGAACGAAGGATAACCGCAGGGGAGGGAAGTAACCCATCCTGTACCCTGTTTACCAAACAGGGGAAAAAGGACATTGTGGCGTGTCAAAAGTGTCTCGATCGAACCGGGACGATACGGGACGACCACCACCAGCCGCTAAGGGGACGAGTTATTGGGCTGGACAAATTGTTCGATACGTGCACGCACGTCAAACCCGCCGCTTTTCCGGGCCGATGCGGTCGATGCGGCGCAGGGAGGGAGGGCATTATTATTTATTGTAACACACCATAATCAAGCGCATTATTTGCCCAACGAGAGATATCGCGCGTCCCGGTGGAAGAAAGTGCAGGAGGGTGTGCCGGCGATTTGATTATTCTCGGGTTTTTGTTGATTTTTAATCTGGATAAGGAATCTCCATCATTATTTCTCACTGCATTCTCCGGAGGGTCCCTTCACGGAGCGAAATGCAATAAATAACGTCATACATGAAACTTAAAAAAATGACTTACATTCACTTTTTGTTCATCCTTCAGCCCATCCCACGTTTGACAATATCGAACATAACGTTCGTTCCATTCCTTAAGCCTTCGAAAATGAGCCGATAGTGTGATTGTGGAAGGATTATGGGAAGATTAATCGAGGGACCTAAGGGTGCTACCAAAAAAAAAGGGACAATATAGGGGGAAAAAGACATTTTTCCTTATGGTGTTAAATGAGCGTGTAGATCGCAAGCCCATAACAAATATGGTAGGTGGAAAATATGTTGAAGTGAGAAAAAAATAAGGCTAAGGGGTGTTTGATAGATAAGAAAATATGGAACGGCACGTTACCAAAATTGGAAATTTAGCATGACTGACAAAACTTATCGGCTGATCGAAAAACCACTAGTCATAAGTGTGTTCATGGATGATTATTATTGTACCAAAGCGTGTTTCGATGCGTTTATGAATAGTAAAAAGGATTTCATATCTATAAAATCAAACAAAACTAGACTTTGGGAAACCCCAAACAGAACAAAAAAAATTAAAGACAGAAACGAGACGAATATTTTTCCCATAGAAGATAAGTTTTGACGGGCGATTTGTATTCATTGCTTGCGTCTCGGTAAAGATAAGATGCCTGCCCAACGTTTCGTCGAAGGGTGTTGTTTCCGAGGGTGACTTTTTCTCTATCATTCGGGTGATAACAAGAGGTTCCAGATGCAGGTTCCCTCAAATTGTAATTTTGTAGGGTGATCAACATTGGTATTGATTCTTTCCAATCAACAATAAAAGAACGGATGATTTAGGCTTTTATTTTTATGAACCCACACAAGATTTGGTATATGTACAACCATTCAAAGATGTATGCTTCCATTCAAACCGACGTGATTAAAGGGCAATACCTTCTCAATGCCGCTTACCACAATTAACCGTAGAATGCAGTCAAAAGGTGCAGCGGGCTGTACTTGCATTCTCCGTTCGTGTGTGAAACGATGAAATCAGGAGAAGGAGGAGCAAGAGATTAAGAATTCATGTACGTAACCTTTGGGGGTCTTTTGCGTTGGCGTGTATTGGGTGATGAGAATTTTTCTTTTTTACAAAAACCCTGCAGTGGTTGAATACGTGCATCATTATTATTTAAAATCCCTGCGGCGAAGATACCGACGTTTCCGGCCCAAGACAAATTGCGATGCATTGTGTGGAAACTTGAAGTGCATGTTACAGTGTAGGGAGAAGATTCCAGGAGAGCAACCTGTTGATTATTCAACAGGCTTTTTGCGGCCCTTACCAAAGAATGGCGCACAATTTGGGGGAACGCCATGCGGGTGAAGTAAAGTGAGCCACATACCTGCAATCGTAAACCGGTCCATGTAGTTGATGAGGTTGACGAAGCAGAGTACTCCAACGGTGAACCAAGCGTTGGCCCCTATCGAGCCAAACGTTGTCGTGGTCGTCGTCGTCGTCGAATCATCTTCGTGCCGATGGGTTCTCCGATGGTCTACGTCAATGTCCGCGTCGTCCAGCGATGACGACACGGAGTCCGAATCGGTGGGCATGAGGCGCTGCTGTGAGTTGGTGGCCGGTATTTTGCCAGCCGGATTTGACTGAATTGTCCCGCTACCGGTCCCACCCGTCCCCGTCACCATGGCGGAGCCACTGTTACTATTGCCGCCCGGCATGATCGTGCTGTTGCTGAGACCGAGGGGCGTTGTTCCGGTGCCTCCCGCTTCCACGGGATCGATCGGTGGCTCCGATGCTACTTTGTGATAACCCTGGCTGGACGGCATCCGAATACGGGACCCTGGTGTTTTTGGAATCGATCGTCCAGAAGAAATTACAGCTTCTCCTAACGCCGTCGATCACGCCACTCAAGACAATGGACTGCTTTCCGTCACTTTCTTTCCACAACCGGAATGGTGCTGTGTTGTTGTGGCACGTGGACAAGGTAAGTGGTTATGTGGCAACGGCAAAATCGTACGATACGCTACGCGGCGTTACTTTCTTCCACGCGGGCGCAATGTAAACATACGCGACCTGCGATCACAATGCACCACCACACACCAGCAAACGGTGATCATGCGATCATACGTACAGACACACACAAACACAAACACGCACGATCTGCACTTGCGAACTGATGATGTATGCCGCTCGTTGCAAATGATGGCGGTGATGATGCACCACCATAAATACGTGGTAGCTAACAAATAAATACAATACAACTGGCCACGATTGGCACACCGCGATGCACAAGTTCGTTCTTTTATTTCCCTGCTGTTGCTCGCACAATCGCCCAACGATCGAAAAACGGGATCTCGAGTAGAATCTTTCCTTCTTGCTGCTATTTATACACTTTCGAAGTGCTTTTTCGCGAAGGTGCCGCTACTGTTTGCGTACGTACGTGAAAGATAACTTCGGACGCTTGGAGGTTAGGTTGCACCACACAATCAGTCCTTTTAGCTTCGAGTCTCTGGAACACTGACCAGTTTCGCGGAAAAGTGCTCCGTCAACAGGGCCGGATAAAGATCCGCCAATAATGGACGAGATTGATAACGGAGCTGCGAAAAACACGTCTGACTGTGGAGACGGTAAGTTGTAAACTGACGTCTTGTCGTTTGACAACCGACGAGCAAACGTCACAAATTCAAACGCGAGGAGTTGGTTAACTCCAAATCATGACTCGGAATGAGTCTTTGCTTCGTTTTTAAGATTCATGAATCTTTTGATGAGCGATTGACTAATCTTAAAATTACAGGAATGTAAAGTATGAAAACGTAAAAACAAGGAAAGAGAGGCCGATGTTTTTGGTCGCTTGATCCACGCTAACGATTCGAATCATGAAAGATTTGTTACAAATTCATGAAGATTCGTTAAGGTTTAAATAGGTTCATCTATTCGAATCCAGAAAAAATCATGAATCTATCTGCTTGAATTTTTTTTACAGATTTTTCTATCTTTTGCAGTTTTTGAGAAAATATTCGGAAACGTTTCCGAACCGGTAATTGAAGCGGTAATTTAACGAGTTTACCGTTTCGATAACCTCTATTGGCCAAGATTACTAAAATGCTGTGCCCCGTGAACCAAGGGTTAGATAGACGGTTGAGAAAACAAGGTGATTAAGACAAAGATAAATGAAAGATTTGAACGAGACCGTTAAATTTTATTTTTCAACTATTTCATAAAATTTATTTGATTGTAGTTAAACATCTAATGGCTAGCGGTTACTGTAAATTTAACTTCTTTTTTCAAAACAGAAACGGTACTGTGGATTTGCAAACTGACAACGAGTAACTTGGAGATCCCAATTTTTTTACACAGAGTCAAATGTTAAAAAACACCCATGTACGTATACTTTCCGTTATGATCATATAATTTATTCATACATTTTGCTTTAATATGATTCATACATTAGTTTGAGGGTTATTGTTAGATGCCTAGAAAAATACTTCTCATTAAATACAATGACTTTGGTCAGTGGCATGTTCACTTGCTTCACTTAATTTCTGTATGCTAGTCCCCGCATTCTTTGAGCGCTTAATGCAGAACTTATACGACCATTCCATTTCACATTTGCAATAGAACTGTTATCTGGTTGTTGTGATTATCTCGTTTGCAGTTGAGAAATTTCCGGCAAATCCTTACTAATAACTAGTGTGAATAGATCAATTCAAATATCAGCGCGTACCTAGGCTACATAGTTTTTAATTATTTACTTCTTTTTTTCTTTCTCATGATTTACATAGCTGAAATGAAATTAAAATGTAAAATAAGTTCATTACAAACGCTCCGGTATGGTGATATGTAAATGGGGAAATTGATGTTTTCGTAGCAATTCGATTTCGTGCAGGTGAATAATAACTAATTTGCCCCCAGATGGAATGGTCGAAATAATTGCCCTTATAAACTAATTTGTTTACAACGAATACTCATGAATGGGGCAGAGCGGCTGGCTCTTGGAATTCTCCAATGTGTCGATTGCACTTTCGGCCTTTTTTTGCTTCAAAAGCCCTTCACTGCAGGGGCTCGGGCTTAGATAATCTAGTCGATAAATCCAATCCGAATCGCAACGTTTTTCCGATGCAATTTTACACCACTTTAGCTGCACAGGGTTAATGAAATAATTACTAATTGCCTTGTCCAGCGGAGGGTGTAAGCTGCGATTGCAGTGTTTCTAGTGTGAGAGAAATAAATTATATTCAGTTGCAGAATGCTCGAAAAGTTAGCCCGGTATTGTAGCGACCGGTAGAAAACAGTTTGGCAGCCTGATTTCCCAATCAGTTCGTGCATCCTGCAAATAATTGCTTCGTGAACCAATTGTCGCCAATCAATTTAATACACAAAGCATTGTAACCGATGGTGCATCGCCGGGGCTGCAACCATTTTCCTTTAATTGAATCCCTCCCGTTCCCAGAAATCCAGGAAACGAGATACCGGGAAAGAACCGAAAGGCCAAACCGATGACAATGAAACCTCAAACGGACTTTCAAACCTCAGCTTTGACTTCCGGGAGCAAGCCTTGGGGGTCGACGAGCGGTTTGGTTAACCACAAATGCTGCATTGGAAGTAGTCGGTGAACCGGAAATTTGTCCATGTCACACAAGGCTTGGCGTATCCCGCTGTTTATCCGGCAGATGCATTTGGGTGAAGTTTTCACTGAACGTTCGGGGGTTGGGCTTTTGTTCACTAGCTTATAACTTTTCGTGTGCCCTGATTTATGGAAAACAATCGACTTTAAATTGTTTGACTGCCATTTTAATGATAAGATTCGCGGATTCGAAGTAATGCTTTTGCTAAAACGAAAGAGAACTGCAGATGAAATTAGGACTCTAACCAGAAAGATGCTAAATCCGTTGGCTTCCGACGCCATAGTGCCTAATCATTTTGATTTGTTCGACTTTTCGACCGCGTCCTCATTGTCTTTTTGAGTCTGTTTTCCCTATCCAACCGGTCCGACGGAAGGAATCTCGATGTCGCTGATACTTTTCACCCGCCGATGCTGAGCGTACTTCGGCAGGGTGGAGTGACCACCGGTGTCCATCGGGGGCGCACTGACCCGGTTGCTTGCCGTATGTGGCCGTTCCGATGGTCCCGGCTGTGGATCGAGCTTTCGCATGCCCATCCCACTGCCCAACGGCACCATGGGGACGGGTGGTGGAGCCGACGTCGGCGGTGGCAGATGGTGGAAGAAGGCTGGATGGCTCTGGAGTGAGCCGACCGTCGCGTAGATGCCACCTTCGCTGCTGCTGAACGACGGCGTCGGGGAGGTCGAACTGTAGACGCTGTTCTTGTCCGATCCGGCACCGCTTCCGCCTCCGTTGCTGCCGCTACCGCGCGGTTTGTAGCCGGAGCTCATCCGGAACGCCTTGGTAAGGGAGCCCTGTGGTGGTGGAAAACGTTAGGTAGAGAACTCGTTAGGCAGTGAGCTTTAACTTTCGACTGTTGATAACTTTATCGAGAACATGCGGTTCAGAAGGTAAAAATGGTAACATTAAATTCTTAACATGGGGTTTCTAGTTTGACTGGCATTATAAATCGTTCCATAGTCATGCGAACGTTTGTAGCTTTTTGATGATGGAAATTAGGAATAAAAATCTGGTATAGCACGCTTTCAATATTATACGAAATGTTTTTTCTCATAAAAGTGAGATGGTACTAAACGGTGCTAATATATTCTCATACACTGATTTCATAGAGACGTTACAGTTCATATGCTTTCTACATATTTTTTGTATATTCTTAAGAGATAAAAATTATTCGAATTAATTAGAAGATAAAAATTGGTGTTTATTTATTGTTATTCACTGTTCATATTTAATGAGAAAAGAAAAAATCCCACGATGAGGTACATCAATGCTTCCACGGGACGCTGACAGAACGTATGTATTTACAATCAAAACTATTTGTCCCATAGCAGTTCTACGCTGTTCAAAATGACAAATTGTGATCTTTTTAACTTAAGGCCATTTATAGAAAAATGCTTTGGTTTCAAAACCCCGCTTTAAGCTCTCTTTAGGTTTATATTAAAAAATGGCAGAAAATCTCTTATAAGGGATGTTTTTGTAGGATGTCGAGAAATACATTGATAAAATTAAGACTTTTTTCAAAAACCTTTGCACCTGGTTAAAATAATAAGTGGCGGTATTATTTCAAAATAAATGCTATAATTGATCTATGAAAAGATAATTTTGTATTATGAACTAATTGATGTTTGAATTTGTGTGTGAACATATTTAAACCGTGTAAAAGGTAATTTATGTTGCAGTCTTTAACACACCAGTCAATTTAGAATGAAAAATTTAATTAAACTTAATTACGAGATCTACTTCAATGTAGAGCTACCGGAAACTGATTCGAAGGCAAACTCGTTCGTTAAAATAATTTGTACTTCAAAGGACAGTCAAGTGGAAACAAAAAATCCAAGAACTAGTAAAACAAGTGTTCTATCTACCTGCGATCCTTTCCAGGCGGCAAACTGTGTCGAAGATGACGAGGTTGAGTGTTTGGGGAAAGTCACAAACGTATCATGCATTGGGAAAGTCAGGCAAACAGGGAACATCTCCCCGCGGAGGACATCGTGGTTAGTGCGACGGTTCACCGAAGGGCAGGGCGGAGGGGTCGGTTTGGTGGAGACCGACAGAGGAAGAAATGAAATATACAGGGAATGTATGGTAATTAATTCCTGCGGTTCGTATCATTCACGATCGCTTGCAGATGCTAATTTATTACAGGAATGCACAAAAAGCTACCGAACGTGCATACACACATACGCATTCGTGGGATGCACACACCAACCTCGTGCAGTAACTTTACCGAAGCAGGAAAACGAGTCCTTCGCTAGCAGAACTAATCGAATGCAAAGAACAGTCGAATGGATTATGCTAATGAGCAGGCAGGTTGGGGTGCTGCAGCCGGAACACGTGGACGGAATGGTAGAAGTGAGGGTAAAAATATGGCACAAGCGTTACCGTTACCCCGTTGGAAGGTAGTAATGGAAATGGAAAGCGCTCTGTGGAGTAAGGGTGTTAGTTGAACTGCGCCGGATTTAACTTACGGTTTTATTCCAGTTCTTCCTTCTTCCAGCAGGAATGGTTTGATGACGTGAACTTATCCCTAAAATGCGGAACCCATGGGATGGAACGTGCGAAGGGGTGGAAAAGGTCGATCAGAGAAACTAACCACGGATGTGGAAAAATAACCGTATCTCCCCATCGTTCCGTTGACGATAGTTAATGGAATCTATTTGTTTTTTATTTTACTTTTAGAACTGGAGGATTCATTTTTTTACCATACGTTGCCACGAATTTTTATTGACATTCCTTATAATGGTATTCATAGTGTTCTTGACTGTGCGTGGAAATATCCTTCTGTTTTATAATAATTCGCTAAACGAAAGAAGCTGCTCCCGCATGAGTTATGATTTATCTGATTTTACTGGCGCTACGATTTGTTAGACAAATGGATTCATTATATACTCAACCTTTCGTTTAAAGATTTTGTTTACAAAATTATTGTATTAAAAATAGATCTCTTTAGAGCATTTGTTTAACGTGATTTCATAGACGATTCAATGTTGTTTTTTTTTCTTTAGCTATGATCACCCTCTATGTAATGGGATCTTTTTGTAGCTACTATTGCGCTAACAGTAATGAAATACTATATTAAAATGATGATTAAATCTAGAATTTTTTCTAGATCTTGCTTCTTGTTTAACGCATTCGTGTAAAGACGAATCAATTTAGTTAATTTAACTGAATTAAGCATCAAACTCGCGTGAGGCTGGTTTTGATTCGTTTAATATTATCATATAGTTTGATTAAGTGTTTGATTTTCGTATCATTTTCTATCTATCCAATGTGGTGGTACTTCAGTGTTTGGCTAGACAAAGTTGGTGTCACTTTTACGTTTTAAAAACCAATGAAATAGCTAACTAAAGGATTCTTTAATTTGAATAATAAGTAACATAATCGTGACAAAATAATGCAGAGTAAAATATGACAGCCAAAAACAATCTCACAAATGAAAAACAGCTTACCCCGAAAAACAACACTCCGCCAATAAAGTTGATAACATCGCAACGGCATAAGCGGTGAGATGCTCCTCACCAGAAAGGAAAAATCGTCCCGAATCGAGTAAAAGCGGTGACTACCTCTCGTTACGGTAGGGTGGAATTCCATTCTTAAGATGCGACACTAGGGCAAAATCACGTTTCGCAAGCAATTTGCCCCTTCTAAACCCCTCGCAATATTGTGTCCTCCTGTGCAACAAGGAGCTGCTCTGCACTCGGTTCGATAAGCCCCGTTTGCTGCACGTGGTGGTTGTGCAGTACAATTTTCCCTTCCCATTGGGTCGCTCCTTTGCACCGCTGGCTTTTTTTTATGAAAAATAATACTCACAACAGAACACATACACACACATACGCTCTTAATGCCACGTGCAACAGTAGCAATTTTGATGATTTTTTTCCCCCACGAGGCGAGGTGTGTTGTTTTATTTATTCATTCGTCCGTTCCTTGCCTTACAGTGAAGGGATGAAAATGCACGTTCCGACGGAAAGAAACGCGTGGCGAAGGATGATGGTACCGGTTGACGATGCTGGATGGTGCGGCAGATAAGACCGGCGAACATTAAACGACGAGCCGATGGTAACGTAGTGGCATTAAATTTAATTTCGTCATACCTCTGCCCGAAGGGTGGAAAACATGTTGTGAAAGCAGCAAGGTGAAGGGTTTGATTGCATTTCGGTAATGATCATTAATGCGTTCACCGTTTTGTGCATGCTGAACAGGACGCCGGTATGCAGTGTTTTGCAGAACCACCCACCATCTTCCAGATGAAGGTGAGTAATTTCCATTCAAAAAGCCATATTTAGAGGAAAATCACCCATCCATTCCATCCTTTCATCTTTAATCGCCTCTCGAAGCTCGCTCGTATGCAACCAATGGACCGCAAACCGTAAAGTGTACGAAAAGTAGGCCCCGTTGTTCCAACAGAATGAACATGACGGCGACAATGTTATCTGTCTTGTTAATGACTTGTGAATTATGGCTATCAGCATCCCGGAAGCGTGTGAAAAAGCAACCAGCAGCATAACCTAGCACGACACCAAGACTTTAAACTGGAACGGGAAACTCCTTCCCGGGGAACCTTAAAGGAAGTTAAGGATGTACTTCATTTCGATTGATTGATTCTTCACTTTTTGATCTTCCGGGCAGCGTTTTGAAGCAGGGGAGATTAAATTCCGAGAGAATTAATTGGTACCAGGAATGACACGAAGTATTCTTCTAAAGTACCCAGTGCTTCATTTCCAATGTTGTCTTGGTGAATGATTATATTGTCGAGAGGTCTTTACAGACTGGATTTTACTGCATCCAGATAACTTCTCCGTTTGAACTTAGCGACTCAATAATCGACTTTGGTCGTATGGTAGAACTCACCCGGCAGTGTTTAACCACTTGAAGTTACCACGGTAATTTCCATACATTTATCCCCCACCCCCAAGGCAATCCAATCAGTCCCGGGGCCAGGATCGGGGCTTATCGGAATTTTCCTCCGCTCCAAGTGTGTGTGTGTTTGGGGAAGAGTGCAATAAAGTCGTATCAAATGGTACTCGCCCAGTGTGCCTTCGCTGATGGGGTCGTAATGGGGCTGACAAATGCAGTCTCGATTCCAAGGTGCACACATCTTTCTGCCAGACTGCGGTCACGTCTGTGCCTTTGGATCTATTTCCGTCGGATGCGGCCAGCTTGGTTTCAATCGCATATTCATACCAAACCTAGCTGCATGCCATGCACGAGGTCTTCCTTCTTCCTGCTGTGAGAATGTGTCCCTCAAAGGGACCGACACAAAGTGCATGTTTGATTTCGCCACGATGCAACGGGCTGACCCTTCTGGCTAGGAGGATGTCTTGGCTTTAACGATGCTGCATCCTTGGAAGCAATGGCAATGGGATGAGGCTTGAATTAAGATGCAAATGTCAGGTGGGTTGACCCCGATATTTGTTCCGATTTGTTGATAGTGACTGTATGTGTGCTCCATGAAATGGGATTTCTACTTCACAAGTGTGCTCCGGAGAAATAGGTTGTGTCGAACGAAGATGCAGTGTGCAATATAATCGACGTTGACGTTCATTTGCCTTGAACTGTTTCGAATTGAAAAAAAGGGATTTTATAGTTTTGCTTTCAGCTTTCCGTTTATAGCTTCGAATTAAAAATACAAGTTTTAAGAAACCATTATGTAAACTAGCTTTCCGAGTGATGTTTGATGGCAAAAGCGTGCAGGAAATATATGATGGAAGTGAGAATGTGCAAATAATAGTTGTTCGTAGCCACGAAATCGGTCTATAAACCTTTTTTCAAACGAGTTGCAATACAGTTGCAATCGGCTTGCAGTAGTAATCACGCGGAAATAATAGGTCATTGCGAGCGTAAATCATTTAAATAGCGCGCCAATTAAGCCACACGGAAAGTCTTTGACCAAGGCCTTTCGTCCTCTGCTTTACCTATTACGAATGGTCAGCTTTGTAAAGTGTTTTACGAGATGGTGGTAAAATTATTTATTGGTAGCAACAATGTGGTATTCTGTAAGGTGGGGCTAGCTCAGTAGATCCATTTGTGCATTGGTTTCGTGTTGTTTCGAGTGCAATACAGTGGAATTAACGATGGGTTTCACGAGGGAGGAACTTTGCCTCGCAATGGAAGAAAATTTCGCGCTTGTTATCAGACATTTTACGGGCGTCTTAAATTTGATGTAAATCAAAATCTGAGTCGACGAAAGTACGATATGAAATGTAGCTCGTAGTGTCGTAATAACTTTACGACCATAGAATCCTTTTTTTATTAGTCCACGAATAAGCCATGAAGTTTATGGTTACGTTTGATCGGGTTATTTATCTCACGGCATAGAGAAGGTATAAATAAGATAGAAGAAGTCATTGCTTTCTTTATATTTCATTCTGGAACCAATCTTGAAACTAAATGTTTTTAGAAAAGGTGTCTTTTTGCGATTACCTAATATTCATCGAGCAGATTTTGATCGAAAAACTGAGTTAGAATAACCTTTACAGGGGACATATAGAAATTTTTCTACTTTCTTAAACATTTTGAGACTTTATTTATTAAAATTAAATACTTACAGAAGGAAAGCTGTAAATGGACTTCCATAGCACATTTTGAAAAATGTCAAAGTGGCACCATTTAAAGTTAAATATTATCTAGACTCATTTTGTTTTGACTAACACTTTTATAAAAAGGATAAACATTCGTCTCGAAAACGCGTAATATGTAGGCTACGTTAAACTCACTAATTAAACAAACCAGCCTTCCCAATAGCCTAGAGAGGAACAGTATAGGTTGAATAAATATCTATACGTCGCAACAAGAACGCGTACGTTGCACCACCCCTTTCCAACTGTTTTATCCAGTGTTTATATTTTGCATACAACCGTGTGCGCTCCGTATGCCTGGACACAGGATTTATGATGTTTGCGTTCGTTTTCGGTTCACGTTCACTTGAGCTTTCGCCTTACGGTGCATCAACCCGTGCGAGCCATGGGAAATATTAATTTCACGATACCGAAAGTTT
Source organism: Anopheles ziemanni (assembly GCF_943734765.1). Taxonomy (NCBI): domain Eukaryota; kingdom Metazoa; phylum Arthropoda; class Insecta; order Diptera; family Culicidae; genus Anopheles; species Anopheles ziemanni. The sequence goes on from NC_080705.1 coordinate 79,079,842, forward strand.
CGACTCTCCGTGTTTCGATAGCCCTCGTGGTTTTTGCTGCTGCCACGAGCGGACACGGTAGAAACTTAATTGGAAAAGTTGTTGCCTGTTTGTGCTACTCTGGAGCCAGAATTAGAAACAAAAACTGAGGACTAATGTTGGAGGTTTGGAAATTTACTTCAAAGCTGTTTAGATTTAATTGAAGGTAACACATAGCAGTTGCGAAATGCGGATGAAAAAAAACATATACACCAAAGTCAATCAACAGACAGGTCGCAGCATACCATGTAACGAGCCGAAAACCGTGGGAAAATTTTTGACAGTTGGTTAAAATTTTGTTTACCTCTCACGAACAGCGAAGGAAGTGGGGTAAAACTGCAAATTTGGTATGTTTCATCAACAGAACAAAGAGTTGAGGCGTTCGAAATATGTTCTAGAGGAAGGCTCCGTATAAGGCAGACCAACACAGTTAATTTCGGCAATCACGGCGAGCAAAAGGATCCATATCCCATGATTTCACACAGAAGAGCAGTTTCTATCAGCAAGACCATGGATACTGTGATCTAGAATTACCAACTACCTATTTCGCGAAGATTTTAGTGGAGATCTCCCACAAGTATGCTGGAATTTTTTGTAAACACTTTTTTAACCAACTGTCACAACAATGGCGGAGGAAAAAAAAGCTTTGACCCGACCTGTCTGTTGATTGTCTTTGATATACACCCATCAATTTACGTTCCCATATTTATCAAAGTAGGCTATAAATCTTATAAACGCAGAAATTAATTACAACTTTTTACAAAAATCATTTAGTATATTAATATAGAGATTTGAGAAGAAGATTCCCTTGGTTTATTTTCCCTTGCTAAAATCAATTATTCATCGTTTCAAGTTTATCCAAATTTGAGTTTTTAAGGCATTTTGAATCTTTCATTTCCGGCCAACAGGTGGTGAGTTCACAATCAAGGATAATTTGACAGTGTGTGATATGCCCGAACTCTCAAATGTCATTGTAGGAAAATCGAAATAAAACGATGGAACCATTTTTCCAAGATGCTTTCAAAAACCCACCAGGTTCGCCTTGGAAAACCAACGCTTGCCACATCCGGTGACGCCCGTCTGTCGGCGTAAAACGTGTCGCTCAAACAATGCGGAAAGCTGTCAAACAAAGCGTGCAATCTGCTCAGGTGCCATTTCGGGAGCGTTATCGCATCGGATCGGATCGATCGATCGATTGCTGGTCGGCGGAAGTTGGCATCGGAATGCCACGGCCTCGATGGGCGAAATTCACCAAGGAAACGTCGTTTTCCCACCGTTCGGAGGAAATTGCTTTCCTTCACCGTTATTTGCTTCTTCTGATGGGTTTCTTCGGCACGCGAGCAATCTTAGAGAAGATTTACAAGTGTTTCGAGCTCTCGCAACTTCAGAGGACCTTCATAGAGCCCACCCAAACTGTTGAGGTTCATTGAAAACTTTATTTTATCTTCACCCATTCTGCTGAAGGGAACTTCTATTTTATCTCATCTCCCGCACCCTTTTTCCTTTCTTCGTGGTCCTTTGATGCAAACAATGGCGCTCTACAATGTAAGGAATCGACACAAAAACGTAGCGGTAGGAATGTGAACATACTATTTGTTTTATGGGAAGGTTAAATGTAAATAATTTTTCTGTTTTAGGTCGTCGTTTCGGAAGTGACATAAGGTATCTGCGTCAAACCAGAACATATGACGGGTTTTTGATGAAATTTGATGAAAAAGGATAATTTTTATTCTTTTTCAAGGATGAACGCGAATTACAAACTTTAGGATGAAATGTAAATAATCTTACTTGAGCTCCTTTCATCAATTCGAAAAACTCTTTAGTATCAAGAATGATTAAAACCAATGTTTAATTCAACTTCATAAAAACATTTACCACAATGTTCAACGAAATTTCAACAACGCTTGTCGTCCATTAACCGTAACAAAAAATTGTAAAAAGCTTTGCATTTTGATGCACTTTTTTTACATTCACCATCAATTTCATAGGTTTCTCCGAATGCTAACACGAACTGCACCAGTGCCATACGATTGCGGAAGCCACAAACGGAAAGAAAAACCGTTGATAAAATTGAACCATTCCATCACGGATTGCAGTATGCACTTGAGAGCAATAATGGGTAGACACTTTTCATAGTTGTGCTGTGCGCAGGCCACCATTAGCTTGGCAGCGATGCAAACAATATGATTGCTTCTGTCGTTGCCAGAAACGGATGCCTTTATTGTGCTCTAGGGTGTAGTTGAAGGAAAAAAAAGTCGTAGCTTTGACATACTTGTACGACCATGCAGCTAAGTAGTTGAATTCATCCCGAGATTGCATCGTATTTCTTGATTTACGTAGCATTTTTCATTGATCAGTGGAACTCTGGTTATTTACCCGGTAGGATTTTATGCTCGTGAAACATTTACTAAAGTTCTTAACGGTATAAAAATGTATTGATGAATGTTTGCTTAATATGAAAGTAATTTCACTATATCGTTCACTTAAATAGTGAGTTTTTGGTTTCGGCATCCTTCATACACGCCTTTATATTCTCTATATCCTTGGCGTTTCTTCTTGTAAAATGAACTTTTGACGCGTTGACCGACTTTTCCGTCACGTAACTCACGGTGGCATTATCGTGGTTTGGCTTTCTTTCGCGGAGAGCTTTTGTTCGACTTTTCTTTTTCAGCCTCCTTCCCCCAGGATATAATTTTCCTGTATTACTAAGCCTTAGCGTCTTCACATGGGGATCCCATTTTGCATAACCATGTTTGAAAAGCGCCTGGGTGTTGTTTTTTATTCCCCCTGCTCCGGTCAGGTACGTACCATCGGCTTCCCGTTCCGAGCAAAGCTGGGTGAATATGGTTTTCTTTGTACGAAACATTCGCTCCGGCGGTACCGGTGTGCCGTCTTTCATTTCCGGGAATGCTGCACGGTTGCGCGAAGCTCCGTGCTGATCCGCCAAAAAGGATGTCAGAGTGTGAAGCGATATTTTCAGCCATTCGGCGGGTGAAGAATAGTGGCGAACCTCAACCGCTGGGTCGCGAGGGTTCGGGAAAACTGCTTCGTACCTTCCTGCAGCATGCCGATTTTCCGCAGCCAGGAAGGCTCCGGCCCCGGCCCGGTACATCGAACGCGCAACCCGGCGTACACTTTCGCAGCGGCAAAAGTGGATGTGAATATTTCAAGAAAAAGGTGTAGCTCATCTAAAATTTACATAGCATGTCAAAACAAACAACAAGTCACATAAATACAAATGCTGCAAAATGTTATCTCTCTGTTTGACGGCGGCCGTATGTGGGGGGGGAGGCCGGTACCGGAAGCGCTGGAAGTGCGGTACGGGAGGGAGCGGAACACACGGGGGTTCACCCGGTATTCGCATGCCAACACGCTTCGGCATCGGGAGACGGATGGATGGCTTTCGGTGTCGTTTGTGATGAGGCACAACAAAAAAAGGGCAAGAAATATGAAAAAATAAACATTTCCCTTGGTCCCATGTCGAACCTGTCTATGAGGTACGTCCGGAAGTGTGTGTGTGTATGTGTACGTGTTTGTATATAGAAGCAGGAGGGATAAATAAACCGGAAACGTTAGACTAGGATAGGGAAAAACCCACCTCAATGAGCGCTGACGTGTACGAGGGAAAATAAAATCCACGATCCTTCGGTGTTGCTGGGTCACTTTTCCCCGGAAAGATCCACGTTGCTGGCGCCGAGTTGATGTTTGACGATGCTAAGTAATATGAATGTCGTGCTACAATTTGCCCCATGAAGTGGGGGATTCCAGAGTTCCAGAGTTAAAGAAATGGAACCAAGTTGGAACCCTTCAATTTGGCTCCGTTTCAATAGATTTTATGTTTACTACTGTGCTTAGGATATGGATACAATATCATTGAATGGCTTACATTACTTACAGACCCTTGGAAATCCTATCATTCGTAACTCCGACCTCAACTACACCTCAATGAAATATTGGTTTTATCCAGAACCGCACAAAACAGGATTAACTTGACTTCAAATCTATCCTACAGCTAGCGACCTAGGAAGCAACCTTCCGTAAGTTATCTAGGTGGGATTTAGCACTCCAAACCTCTCGATCCCAGAGAAGTCAGAGCGTTTGGAATAGCGGGCACTGATCGTCATCCTCGTGGTAGTGGCGATAGGACTTCTTACTCCTCCAGGCGAAGCTCTGAAAACAAAGTTTTTGCTTGAAATTTCTTCACAAAAGTTGTCCAAGAAGTATGTAACCATTTTAGTGTCCGGCTGGATGGGCGTCAGCCGAAAAGTGGAACGCTTTCTGCGGGGGTGGGGTAGAGATTAGTGCCAACTTTACAGCGTTCGTAATTGTTCCGCCGTGTAGGATTAGGCCTTTGATGGATGAGAACGGAAGCCGGAGCCCGGTCTAATGAGTTTGTGTAATTGCTGCTAGTAATTATGTTGGACCTTTAAGGCGGTTCGGCAGCGGGAGTCGAAAGCGGTTCAGCTTAAATACACGTTAGCCGAAATGGGAAGCGTTTGTGGTGGGTAAAAGGTTTGTACGATTTTTATATGTTCAAACAGTAAAATGTTTTGGTATGTTCGGTGATAAAGAAACGTTCACGAATCATGGCGAGTCGAGAAAGGAATTTCTCAAGGACTCCGCACCCGATGGCGAAGGGTCGCTTTTCCGTTCTATTCCGATCCGGTGGAGCACATGCGGAATGTGAACGTTTCGATGAATGCCCAGCATTATGCAAGCGCGCCTAGCACGTGACATTGATGGGGCCAGATTTTCCTTTCTTCACGCCTTGTTGGCGCGTAGGACCGGTTGACACATGGCTTGACACATTTTGGTATCCTTTTCCCTATAGTTGATGTTTCTTTTTTCGCTTCGTTCACTTTTGTCGACGGCGACGTTCACATCGGAATTCAATTTCTCGTACATAAATCTCGCTGGTCTCTCGCCGAAAGATGTACATTATGTATGGCCGTGTTCGGTTGACAGCTTCGTCGTCGTGTTGAGTAAAAGCTGCCCTTCGTGTGTCCTGACCTGTGGTGCTTGACGGCGGCGAGGTGTGAGAAAGAGTGGCTGTGACGAATCTTGCCTCGAGTGACGCGAATGGAAAAATACACCTGCACACCGATGTCATGAATCGTCATAATCTCGTCGGAACGGGATTGCCTTTGTACATTTCATTCTTCCCGACGAGCTTCCCGGGGAGGGGGTACAGGAAACCAAGGCTTTTGGCACAAGTTGTTGGCGTATTTCGTGATTGGTGTTGATAAGGCCGGATATAGCCTTTCCTTCTAAAAGAGGTTGATCTCTTTAAAATACATGACTGCAAGGTTAGCTTTGAGGGTAATGTGTTCAATTGAACGATAATTCTCTCCGAGACCTGAAATCATCTCCTCCTTTATCCCCTATGAAAACCCATTTGTAGTAACCATTCAATTTTCTTGAATGAAAACAATTAAAAAACAGCGAATCAAATACCAATTTAATCGATAGCTCTTGCATTTTGTACAGTTCATTTGCGAATACATATTTGATGACTTGTTTCGCTTGTCTGGGCGCACCGTAACAATGTTAGCTCGCGACCAAACAACACACCATATTGCAGGATGTGAATCGAGTCAAATTGCACAACCGATTGCAACAAAACCGCAGCTCGTTAGGTTGCATCTGGTACGCTCGGCACTTCATTAAACAACGCAGTACAACGTGCCAAATCGATTTACCATTCCGTGCGCAAAAGGAAAAAGGTTTTTCACATTCACTCCATTACGCACAATTGCACGATTGGACTGAGTATTTGTGTGAGTGTGTGCTTGTTACCCTTGGTCCTTGGTTTTTGTACAATGATCCTAATTGGAAGACCATTTCGTCGTTCGTTTTTAATGGCCTTAAGGGTGTTTTAACAAATGGAGCATTTTGTGGCGTTGGTTGTTTGTTTTAAGTTGCGTAGTTTAGCTGGTTTAGTAGAGAATGGAGCAATCCAATTGGATCCTTTATTTAGATTGATTGTTCGTTTTTAGGTGAAAATTTGTTTTATACAGTTGCTGTTATAGTGTGTTTGTTGCAACACTGGAATAAGTATGATAATTTAACCCATATGTTTAGCAGTTTGTGGTTGCAATTATTTTTTGAAGGTGAAAGGAAAACATGCCAGAAATAAAAGAAGGACAAATTAACTGTTGATTGCATCACATAACCGTTTACACGCGTGAGAAATCAATAGAAACGACACGATTGTTAGTAAAGCACACGTACTAAAGCATAGATAAAGCTAGGAACACTCGTTAACGAAAAAAAATGGCTACCAACAAGCAGGAATCAGGAACCGGAAGACCCGGCTGGTACTTACGCGCAAACTGCCCGTGTTCCGCCGATCGTTGGCCTGCGCGGACATCATGCCGATTCCGCTCGCGATGGGAATTACCGTGCCCCCGCCGGTCCGTATACCTTGGCCCATGGTTGTTCTGGGGTTGTTTTTTTTTATTCAGGGTTTCGTTTGTTTGATTTGTGTTTCGGTTTCGTTTTCCATGGAGTCCATTTCATTCCCCGCCCCCCAGGGCGACATCGCGTGTTGTGGTGTGGTGTGTAGTGCGTGTTGTTGTGGTCATTGTTGTTGTTGTAGCCCCCGCCGTGTTGCATATGTGTTGAGGTCGGTTGATGCAGCCGTGCAGCCATTTGTTGTGTTGTTGTGTTCCCATTGCGTGTCGTAGTGTTGTTGTGTAAAAACCGTGTGCAGGATCGAAAAGTTTTAGGTAAGTGATTTTGCAATATCATTTTTGTGGTAGTTTTCAGTGGTTTCGGTAGTTTGTTCGTGTTGTTTTGTTTTTCCCCAAAAGTTTTTTTTTACGAGCAAAAGATTTTGAAAACAACAGTACGATAAACACGATAAATGGAACCACAAAGTGAATATGAGTGAGCGAGAAAGTGAAAGAGAGAGAGAGGCAGGGGAAGAAAGTGGGAGAGCATAAGAGAAGAAAAAAGAGAGAACAAGAAAGAAGAAAGAGAAAGAGAAAAGAAAAAGCAGACATGGATAAAATAAATTACATCAATCAAAACATGTTAAAAATGTTCAAATCAGCGGAGAATCATATAAAAAATGGCAGTTCGACTTAAGCCTAAAACGATAGTTTTCATGTTCCGTCTTGTTTGGAAAGGAGAAGAGATGTGTTCTATGCAGCTGTCGTATTTAATACCTTAGAAGCATACAATTTTAGGAAACGGTAGGTTATAAGAAATTTTTAAAAATAGTAGTCTTGCTAGGTAAGGACGGGAAGCTTTTCCTAGTAGCTAGTAGAGTATCTATATTAGTTTCACTGTGAATTAGAATGGTCTAGTTAAAAACTCATGTTTTATGCTGCAAAAAACTAGCGATGAAATATTGGTACAATGAAAACTCAAACACACAACAGTGACACATAGAAACATAGATTGGTGCACACTGAAGCATAAAGCTCGACATGGAGCCCTTCCCAGTGTGTGCACACATCGAGGCACACAGTAGCATAGAACACAACGAGCATCCGAAGTTTATCGTGCGCCGGAATGTGCAATGAGTGTAAAACGAGAATCTTTTGGTGTCAGATCAGAAGAAGCGGATTTAAGGACTGGGATGTGAGACATGGGCTAAATCTGTACCAGGCACACTCCAGGAAGGTAGGTGAACCAGAATGAGAAGGAAATTTTCAAAGAAAAAGTTCAACTGCATGAAACAGAGCACCACATTCGTAAGCATTCGGTAGCATTCCGAAAGAAGTGAAATCGGTGGACTATATGAAGTGTTGGATTGTGAAGAGCACAAGAAGCATTATTGAAACAGCCAGCCAGATGAGGGGTTATGGTGGGATGAGTGATTGAATCGAACATGAGCTGTAAATGGGGCCACATCGGAAAGCCGGAGCCCAGATGAAGGTTCCGATTCATCGTACTTTTAACTTGCTGAAACGGATGAAACTTATAGTTAACTGGCATTCATGATGATGACACCTTACAGCCATCCATACAGCTTAATGATAACTCGATACCTGCGGGCACAAGAAAGGCTGGGAGCCGAATTGGTGGAGGATGCGGAGGAATGCTGTGAGTGAAAATTGGAAGTGCCTTCGTGATGTGTAATTTTTCTTAACGGATTTTCAGATTCCGCAGCGAGTCCACGCTTCAGTGACGCTAGAGTCTGCTAGGAAATGGGATAGTTTTCCGATGGAAAACATTCTCGTTCATCCGTCTTTGGACCTGTATGAGTACGAGTGTGTGTGTATGAGTTTGTGTGTGTAGGTGTAGCTGTGTGCTTTGCTGGTGATAGAGTTTCTCCCGTTTTGTTTCCCTTACTTTCACGTACTAAAATACTCCGTAATTGAGCTCAGATTGTAATTTCTTCTTGTATCAAGGAGAAATGCATCTTTGAAGTTATTTTAAAAAAAAACCAAACATTTTCAATTTGAAATAAACGTTCTACATAACCATACGGAGTTTCTGAAAATTGAAAAATGGATTCAATTGAACAGCTTGCTATATTTCGCATGTTGGATTACTAAACTGTTTTGACCAGTAGAGCACGTAAAATTTATTTTGAAAAGTTGCTTAAAAAACGGATACCACTTTGCATATTATGTACCTCAGAGGCAAGAGTGTATAGTGATATTGAACAACAATATTAAATCCCTCCACTAAATACATTTAGTACCAACAACTAAATGTCGGGGCCATTCAATAACATAAGCTCCCATCTGGACTGTACACGTGCAAAGAGGAAATCAGACAAAATGACATTCCGTTGCACACAGTTGCCAGTACTTTTACTCGGCTATCCGGCATACGGTTGAGAAGCACTCATAAGATTTATATTTTTCCAACATCCCACCGTGCGTGCAGGTGCAAAATGGGTTTACCACGATGCGCAAGCATGCACATGGGTGTGGCGTTCCATCGAGCACTCGGTACGAACGTGATTTCCAGTGGAAAATGTTCCATGGACGGAACCCGACGTGTGCGCCTTTCCATCCCACCGAAGCAGAGTATATCATTCAATTAGACAAACTATTAGTAAATAGCGTCATGCCTGGTCAAACATTTATTTTAAAACCGCTAGAAGATCGGTGTTAAACTGTTCAGTTTGATAGCTTATGTTTAATGTTTTTGTAATCCTTCATTTATTTTAAAATAAAACAACAACATTTTCACTCAAAACAGGAATATCTGTAACGAACCATCGGTTTGCAAACGCTCCAAATTGCTTGCCTTGTTTTAGATTGCAAGTGTGATGCTTTAATATTAGAATGAGTCACTTCTTCTTCTTCAGGAACAACACTATACTTCATAATTCGTTCGAAATCTGATACTCATCAACCAAACGCTGCCATAATCGACTGAATCATAAATAATTTGCTGAAAAATGCACTCCCAGACCGTGTCACATTTATTATGCACCCTGGGCATCAAATTATTAAAACCGGACGCAGCAAGAGGCGTTTGGGTCCAAAGTTTCGTCCTTTATTCAGCACCGAACTCGGACGGTTCGGTGGAAACTTTAAGCGATAATGTTCGCTCGGTTATTATCTGTCGCCATAAATTATGCACCGCAATTTCGGGCGATGGCGCTGCCGTGCCGACAGGGTTGCCGGGAGCCGCAGGAACACGCACGTGCCCATCTTTTCCGGCCATAAAGGTCAGCTTTATTTCGGTTTCTCACGCGAAACGACTAACAAGGACGGAGGGGCACGTAGGACACCCTTGAAGTCGGAAGTTTCCAAGTGACAATCCGGAGACCGGGGGATTTGGTTGTTCAAAAGTTCGAAAAGCGAAAGGCAAACGAAATACTTTGTACTTCGAGGCGGTACATCATAATAGGGAAGAATTTTGCTTTATTTTACAGCACAGGAGATCAGCTGAGAATGTTACCATATGTGCATTTTAGTTTCTTTCCTCCGGCTGATTCACGCCAGAATGTATCGTAAGTTCGTGAAGATTACTCTTTAACGACCTTACGGTGTGGTGGTTTGGCGTTCTATTCCTCGAAAGTGTTCATGCTAGGTCACGAACGCACACTACTCTTTAAGGACACTCCGAGTGAAAGTTTCGTCCATAAAACGAGGGTTAAAACTTACGCAACCAAAAGACGCGCTCGTTCTCATATCCGTTAGCGAATTTCTGTTGAGCAAAATGTCTGCCACCGTTAGCTGGTTCGTGTCGAAATTTACGACCAAACGGCCAAGCTCCCTCCCCACCCCAGCCACCACTTTTTGAATCACCCCCACCTCCTCCGTGGACATCTTAACCCTTCGAGTGGTGGTTTTATTTCAACGTCTCCCACACTTTCCACATTTTCGAAGGAAAATCTTCGGTTATCCAATTTATGATCCACTGGAGCAGTAGAGTTGCTCGAGCCAAGCCCGGCCCAGGACCGTAACTCCCGGGGTCATAACTCAGTGGGCACAGTCCGCCTGTCAGTCTTGTCGCGCCAACGGGGACGCCATCCATTCTGCCATCTTAGAATGCGATAAAAAAACCCCGCTTGTCGCGCGGCCGAGAAGAAAAGCGAAGAAAAATTGCAGTCCAAACGAAGCGCGCAATTCCATTTCACACTCTATCATTCTCGGGGGAGTAGTAGCTCTTGTAGCTCCCTTCTTTTTCTCTTGGTTTCTCAACATTCGTCCCATTTTACTTAAGTGAATAAATTTAAACCCACGACCGTTTCACGAGCTGGCCAACCGTGAGCCCGAGCAGGCTTTCATACCGAAATAAGAGGTCGAAAGTTCGCGACACTTTCCCGGACGGTATCGGTGCAGCGGGGTATATCGTAAAAATTTGACTGCTAGTTTTGCCGTCGCTCTAAAATCACCACTTTCTCAATGGTTAACGAGCGCCTTAGAAGCACACTTTGTTGCCCGGGTGCGGCGTAATTTGTTGACGGTGCCAGAAAAGTGCACCGCATCACGACGGACGGCTTAAGTTAAACGGCATTTTCAAGCTTTCCACGCCCAACCCGCGTGCAAAGCGGTACACGATGCAAAAAAAAAACGGGAGGACTATATTGTCGAGGTTTGGAAAGAGTGAGCAAAACATTCGTTCTTTTATCCTTTTTCCGACATCCTTTTTCCCATTAGATTATTCTATCCTTTGCCGCTTCAAGCTGACGGAAGAAAAATTAGCAAAATAAATTATAACAAACATCTCGTTCATTTGCAGACCTAATGTTCGGAGCAAACAAAACTTTCCCATTAGCGCCTTTTCGAGTAGAGTGAAGTGAAACGGAATACATAAAACAATTGAACAAACTTATCGCAAGCAGCAAAATGGACAATGTTTCCGTGACCATTCGATGCACGCCAATTTCGCAACTTTCCCAGATAACCAGGGGATGGTGGGAGGCAACAGATGGCCATGCAGTGTCGTGCGGCTCTCTCTTTTTTCTCTCCCGGTGACACTTAACATCAAATATTTAAGCACGAAATGTCACTTCGGGCCCCACACCGAAACGGCTTCCTTCCGGTGGTCGCACAAACTTGTTGACTTATGGCACCGGATTATCACATAGAGGTGATTATCGTTTTGTAACAGTTTCGAAAAGAACACATGTCGGACATGTCGTCCCGGGCAAGTAGAGTTTATTGCCGATGAAAATAATTTATTCAATCAAAAGTTTGTGAAAAGGAGAATCCATTGAATTGAACGTTGGTTGAGTTGGTCAAAGCAGACGGCAGAAATGGAGATTGGTTATTTTATGTGAAAGAAAATTGTGTTAAAACTGTTCCTTGTTTTGTCCACTTAGCAAAGAAAGTTATCCCATCGTTGTGATCGATAAGTTATCATCTTTTGAATGTTCATCCTACAAAAGATGACAAAATGAGACACTCATCTAAAAACGAAGGAATTACTCCGACGCTCGGCAACTGGTTAGCATCGCCATAATGACTATTGCCGATACCAAGACAGCGTTTGCCAAAATGCTCGCATAGTTATTTCTCAGCCGAACGTCGGCACATTTCCGTCGGCGAGAGAAAAACGCAATTTGATGGCTTCGCCTAATGTTCGCCCTAAAGCACGCGGTTTTATTTCCCACACCCCACCCACAAGAAGCGGCCCACTGGGAGGGATGAAATCTCTGCGCCCACTTGGCGCGTCTTCGCCACCGTCGCTCGGAAAAGCCACGACCTTGGTGGAGCAGGGTTTCGATCGGGGTGAAGCGATTCGCTTTTATGTTTTGGGATGCGATGGATTTCCGGCAAAGTGGCAAGCGGCGGAGCCACGTCGGTCGGGGTTTTTCTCGCAGCCATCTGCCAGGGAAGCCTATTTTTGGCACACCGAGCGCTGAATTTTTGATTGCTCCTGCGTACGTCATTAACAACCAAGCTCTCGAGTTCGAGTTTCGGAGTTTTCCCAGCTCGCCAGCTCACCACGCGCCAGTGGTCCGGGGGTTTCCGGGGTTGGTGTGGTTTATTTATTTAAGCGACGGATAAGGCCAGATCCTTTTGCCAGTGCTTCACCTTTTTCCCGCTATGGTGTGGTCAGCTTTGGGAAAGAGTGTTCCTATCTACAGATGGCCGGAAAATTCAGACGTTGATGACTATGGTGCGTCAAAAATTAGACAACTTGTATTTTTCGTTGTTTCTATTCAACCGAAGGTAGTAAAACGTGTCGCAGAACAAGCAATCATTTGATTTGGGAGTGTTTTTCGTTGTCCGACAAAATTTACTGACCACTAGTGTGTGGTGTGCGTGAATGAGTTGGCCTAGGGTGTGTGTGTCATGGGGGTGCACTGAGGTCTAGGCCGTACGCTCCTAAGTCCGCAGTGTGCCAGCAATTGTCGTGTAGGCAAGCCGTGTGCAGTAACAGCCGGGTCGGGTGTTTCCTGCATCATTATAAAGTCACACAACTAGGTGTAAGCAAACATCCGTCTTTTTCGAGTAGGAAAATAGTATAATTTATGATCGCTTAAAACTCCATCGTACAATTCATCTCTTTATCAAGCTATTGAAACCGAGCTTATCTGGCGGATGGTTCCGGTTTGCGGGGCCGTAAATAGAAAGCCAGTCCGATGTGCAAATTTCATTAGCTACTCCTTCAACCAGAACGACCCTCCACTGCCCAAAAACACGATGGACACCAAGGTCCCTTACTCCGGCGTGGTCGTGGTTGGGAAAAGCAATCGAGTATGGCAATTTCCCTGTGCACTGAACGAATTTAATGAGCTAATAAACGAACTAATCAACCCCGACCGGGAACCTGTTGGCCAAACGTGATATTGTGTGGGTGAAATGTGTGCCTTGTGTGCATGGGGCACCATGGAGTTCGTGCTGTCAATAATAACGATATGGAAACGGTCTGGTGGTCGAGTCCTGGGGCTTTCCATTCGAACTTCGACCGTATGCATATGGACGGGGTTCGAAAACGGAAACGGAAAGGTCCTCGTCATAGAATAGCAATTGCCGAGCAATGGTTTCCGTCTTGATCACGGATGGACAATTTTCACCAGTCGATGAATCGAAAAGTGATTAAATTGAACTCTGTAGGTTCATTATTCAAAGTGAGATATTGATTCATGTAAAACCAATATCTCGTTGCATCTATAAATGTATGTCAATACCAGGCAATTCAGGGGGGGAAACTAAAATTTTCCTTCGCTTGAAAATAACACGCCCGGGTACTTTACGATCGAACCACTAGACATATCAATCTCCCAGCCGGAGACGGCCGCACGATGGACATTTCCATCGATGTGCGGACTTTTCCTACGTCAACACCTGTGCGACTGCGTCGCCATATGCGGCCCATCCGATGCTCGGACCATCTCACCAGATCCGGACCGGTGAATAATGCAGCCGGACACAACCGAACTCCATCAAATCGCTTGTCCCAGACGGGGGGGGCATTGCGATAAAGAGTTTGGGGCGCTGTTTATTACACAGGAGAGTGCTGCATGCAGACGCTGGATTGCATATTTAGATGATCAATATTTGAGCGATGCACAAGTGTAGGGAGTGGTTGTATTTGTTCGAGTAAATATGGTGGGTTTAGTTTTTATCCATACTTTCAGTCTTTGTTTGCCTTCGGTTCGAACAAATAAAGTATGATTTAAATGGAACCTGTTTTTGACACGATTTGTGTTTTCCCATTTTGGAGCTGTCAAAAACTTAAACAAGCTGTTCCTTGTCAAACGTCCTGATTACACTGAAACATGGCCACAACACACGGCACCGTGTGCAGTTCGGCAAATTAATCGTTGGAATTAATTGCAAATCTCGATCGATTCCCTTTCCGGTTTTTCTCCTTACGCCTGTCACTCGAAATCGATTCTTCCCCAAAACAAACCAAGCCGCAGTTTGAGTGGCTTTCACAACCTCCACGCTTAACGCAAATGATTCTGGAGAGCGTGAAAAGCGGTTCCGCAACCCAGGTTGAACGGAACGTTCTGGTAAATTAATTTAAATCAGCGGCCATAGTGTCAATCAGGCATGAAAAATGCATCAGCCCGGCTAACTGGAGCCTCGGTGTGATGCGGGACGTTATTAAATTTTCCGATCAAAGCCGATTAATTATTATGGTCAGTGGAAACGTCATGAGCACAATATTCATAATTGTGTTTTTTTTGCCCCCGGTTTTCAGGTTTTCCGGCCCGTGTACACGCCATTGGCAACATGAAATCATGAGGCGTAATGCCCGAGAGCCATAATTTGCAACCACCTCGCTGCCACTGCAGCGTCCGGTCGGGGGAAAGCAGAGTAGAAAGAACATCATTACGCTACAATGTTCCGTCCAGCCCAGGCGAAATGTTAACCTGTTTCACCTTGTGATGTTTTTTTTTCGATCCGGCTGAAAAATTGACCTACTCGAAAATGTAAGCTGCGGAAATTATTTACCTCGTTGGATCTCGTTAGTGTGCGCTCCTTTGCGCTCCTGGTGAGGCGCGAACGCTCTCGAGAGGGTGCACTATGGTTATATGATTTTTTTCCTTCTACCAAACAAGACAACATTGTCGTCAGTGTCGGGTCCCATTTCGAATGGCATCTGGTTTCCGTCCGTCGGGCCGGCTGCAGTTCGTGTTCGGGCTGGACAACATTTTTTCCCAAACCCCTTTGGTTCGCAACCCCGGTGGGAAGGACTCCCGCAGGACGCCTGCCCTCGGCGCTCGGAAGGAAAATTATCCTGTAGTGGTTGGGCAGGTGTAAAGTTACAACACCGAACCGGGGGAGGGGAAAAAAACCCGGTCAAAGTGTGGTACAAAGTTTCGGGACACACCGGTTTCGCTTATGCCTCACGGTGAACTGTAATGAACAGGTGAGCAGCTTAATGATGACGGCTTCATGAAAAGCGCCGCTTCTGGATTTCCGCGACAATTTCCAGATGGCTTTTATTCTTAAAACATGAACATTTTAAAGAGCAATTTTTTCATCGTAAAGCGCTCCAAGGAGGGAACCTCTGTTTTCTCCAGCCACCCCTTCTTCTAGGGATGAATCCACCGGGCACCAGTGAGTCGCATAAAATATGTCACCTTTAGAAGGCGCCCCCCTTGGCTCAAAACTGCAAAAGTGACGCTAAGGGTTCCATAAAAAGGCATGACACAAAATGGTTTACCGGGTAACTTTATAACTCAGGTCCGCGTGACACGCGTGGCTCGGGCGGACGCGACGGACGCTGAAGCAATTACGGTGACAGATGATGATAGTTGATAACGACGGTCCCCCTCCACGGAGAGGAGGGAGGGGACCAGGCAAAAGGTTGAGAAAAGAGATGACGAAAGTTGGCGTACTTTTGCGCCGACGTGGTAGCTGTTTTGGTTAAAGTGGGTGAACAAAAAGTTCATGCCGTCGCAGAGCAAAACGTCTTCCACTAAATGTTTGAGTTTTCCGCGTGCTGGTTATTTGAGCAGTGGGTGGGTGGCTGGCGTGGAAAACGCTAGGAAGCCCCTGCGCGGGCTGTTGTGCAGATCCCATCAGGTGATGCCATTCTCACCCCGAGTTATGGCGAAGCGAGCCGTGACGTGCGATTGCACAACGGCGCGCTTTGTCTGGCAGTTCCGACCTCCGCCCGTTTGAAAACTTTTCAAGCGTCTCGGCGAAAGGGGTTGAATGAAAGATTACTTGCGGAATCGCGACCAGAGCGAGCGTATCATCAAGATCAAGGGCTTGAACCACACGGGGGGAGGTTGGATCGATATGGTGCTTCAAGAAACCGAAAACATGAGCACGAGGTCGTACGTTGAGAACGAAAATTTAACATTCCTCAAAAAGAGTCAAAATAAATTAGATACAACAAATAAATATCCATATCTCATCATCAGGCACACAAACACCAAACACAGCTAAACAAAAAGAACGAGACGACATCGATAAGGAAAACCAACTTACGAACCTTTTCTTTTCTTCAAGCCTTTCAAGGTGCTTACCACCATTCGAATTGAACATTCACGCGAGTGTTAACGGAATAGAAACAATTTTATTGTTGATCTCTAATTCAATCATTGTCTCAGCGGATTAGCGTGGGTTGGATTCGGGGCTACATTTGTGCTTTAGTTGGGTTCTACTACGCCCTTCTTTTTTTTTTTTTAAAACGGTCGATTTTGATTCTCGTTGTGTTGTGTTTAAACTGTTTGATTTTCAATATCCCTTTTTGCTGCCGGTTGCATGATTAGTAGTCGTAGTAGTAGTATGAGTAGCAGTAGTAGTACAACTTACAGCTGGCTGTATACTATACTAACATAGATTGATTTGTTTTATCTTCTGTTTATTTTGCGTGTGTTTTATGTCGTGTGTTGTTTATGGTTCCCTAGTCGGCGGACCTGTTGCGCGGTTTTATACATAGAAAAAGCTATCATGCTTACATTGTTTTGGCGTTTTGGCGTACGTCGCGTTTGGTTTGCTCGGTTTAAATCGCGCCTTCCCGGTGGCCATCTGGGCCCACCAGTCCGAGTTTCACTAGCCTAAGTGGGTTTGGAAAGCGGGGGTTTGTAAAAATCAATATTTCCTTCGCTAAAATACCAACGGATGCTCGGGGGCCGCTGACCTTTTTCCAATGGTCTTCCGCCACCTCACTGGACACACGCGTCCTCCCCTACACACACACAGACACACACAGACAGATACGACAGAAAATTGGCTTCTATTTTCTTCCCACCCGTGGAACATACATTTTCCGGGCAAATGGGAAATCGGTTTTCCTTTTTGTTTTTTTGCGGTGACTAGCGTGCCTCGGCCGTGCCGTGTGACATTAGTGATTATTGTTCTAGCGGGCTGTTGCGTGGTGTCGCGAGAAGCGTTTCTGGTTGCACCCCCGAACACGTGTGTCCGTTCCGTTGTTTCCCCCCCACAAGTCCCTCATTAGCTACGAGTGTGGATCATGTTTTTGTTGGTACCTCCGCCCGTTTTTCGCGGGCGTCTAATTTATCTAATCGAGCTCTTGTGCAGTGTGGAAGTGGCTCGGGAGTTGTCCATGGGATACTCTTCCATTTGGCAGAATATCACGTACCTGTGGCAATGGGTAAAACACAAAACCGATCCCATTCCCGGTTCCGGGTGGCAAAACGTGGCCCACGAGCACGTGGGTCAAGGAATACGTTTTCCAAATTCCACACCCCGGTCAATGTTTGTTCGGGTGACAAGAGTGGTTGTACGTAAATTAAGAACGGGGAAAATTGGGTTTTTCGTGGTGTTTGTAGTGTTAGTAGTTTTTTTCCGAGCCGGAAAATTCGAAACGGGGCAGGAAGGGTGAACGAAAGGGATCGGTTGGTTGTGGTTATCGACCACATCGAAGGTTAACACCCGGGGAAGGGGGTCCAACATTCGGACGGTGGGTGGGAAAAGATATCAATAGAAAGAGATAAGAAGAGAGAGAGAGAAAGAGAGAGAGAGAGAGAAATGGGAAAGAGAAGAAAGAGAAAAATATGTGATAAGATGATCGATCCCCAAAAGGCGGACACGACATGAATATGATCATCGATGGTGGCGGGAGGAAAATGGATAATGTGATGCCATTTTATTTTTTGACGCTTGATGCTGACGATGAAAGCGGACCAGAGGACGTGACCTGGTGGTGGGTGGGTGGTTGTTTGAGGGGGTTGATGATGGTGGGAAGACGGCGCAATGAAGGGATGGCCGGCGATGGAGAGTGTAGTCTCACTCTCTCTCTCTCCCTCCCTCTCCCTCTCTCTCTCCACTCGCCGGCGATGATAAGACACAACCAAACATAATAATCGTTCCGTCCGCAAGGAACGGACGGGCTTTCGCTTACCTTGCCGGTAGGATGAGTGCCTCGAACTCGGTCGCCAAGTGGCGCCGGATGATGTTCTTCGATGGCGGAATGCCGAGCGCTGTTGCCATCGTGTCTCCGGAGAAGGACGGTTCCAGCACGACCAGTCCACCGTGGACGCCACTATCTGCAAAACGGATAATGGTTGATGATAGAGATGAAGGAAACGATTAGCGATGGGCAACGAACATTTAGTAGTAAGAGTCAAAATATAGGCTATGCTAAAAAAAGGCAACGCAATTTTCGACTTTAATATCTCAAAGTGGCAGAATGATGAAGTGGTACATCAAAAAATTAAAAACGTTAAAAGATAGTCAACAAATATACTAAAAAGTAACAGTTTACGGATTTCAAAAATCTTCTGAAATAGTGAAGTTATAGCGTTTTAAAAATAGGGGTCAAAATGACTCCCAAAAAGCATTTGGGCAAAGTAATCTATTCCAGTTTTAAGTAAGTAGGAAGTAGTTTGTGTAAAACGCTATAGTTTCTTAAACGTAAGAAGTATAATTTTCGAACAAGTTCCTAACCAACTATTTGTATAAGGTGTGAAGTTATGAATTTATTTATAAAACTTTTAAGGAGCGATCAAAAGATGATATCTTACCCTTCAAATTATCCGCATACTCGCCCAAATCGATTGACCGAGCCCAACGGATGAAGCGCTGATTAGTCCACACGATTGGATCGGTGTCGACATTCTCCGATTGCAGACGGCGCATCGCAATCGCCTGGCGGTCGTACTTCATGATGCGGAGCACATGGATACCTGGAAATACCGCAGGATTCGTTTAGAAACTCCCAACACCAAAGTTCTCGTATCTCATCAGACGTACCGTGAACTATGCTCGCCTGGTGAAATTTCCTGGTCACACCAAGGTACTTCTCCAGTTCCTTTTTGGAAAGCGTATCCAGCATTCGGGCGTCCACGAGCGAGTGCATGAACGACTCCGAGTACTGGGGCAGTCCAATGTCTGGAAGCCACTCCGAAGCGACCCATCTGTGGAAGGACGGAAGGTTTCAGTGGTATTGGGGCTCAGTTTTCAACTCTCGGTTGGAGGTGCTTACGTGTGTCCCAGCTGGCCAATGGTCGGATAGCGCACCAGCTCCGGTCGACGCTGCTCCTCGATGGCCAGCCGTAGCTTCTTCCGGTGCATTGGGTGCGTCGTCCCGAGTCCCGTCTCCAATTCCGCATCGCTCAGCTCCAGCAGCACCTTTCCACTCTTGACGTTCTCGGCACAGCGCCCACTGTACTGTGGCATACCGAGCGCCACCTCCAGCCAGGCGAGCACCTGCGAGGCACGCCAGCGCTCCATCGGCATCGAGGAAGCTTCCCGGAGTAGCCGCAGCTTTTCCGCGTACCCTTCCTCCGTCAGCGGACTCCACTGGAAGTCGGACGCCTCGGTGTCGATCGGGGCGTTCTTGTTGCGGTTGCGGCTGCGGGCAAAGACGCGCGATATGCTGCCCCAGGTGCCGCCCCGGCCGGTCCGACCCGTCAGGCCGGAGCTTTGCGTCTTAGTGGATCCAGATGACGACGCTCCGCCCGTCGATTGTTGCTGCTGAAGTCTTCGGGCGAAGGTTTGATTTTCGTTGTCCACCGGCGATCCGAGCTGCTCAACGGACCTGTAAGAACTGTGGCAAGCGTTAGTATATGCGGGGGTGGCGGTGTGTTGACTCCGTAGTACGTACCTCGAGAGTGCTGCACTGTCCACGGCTCGGGAGTAAGCGCCGGCATTCAGTGGAGACAGAGTCGGACTCCTTTCTTTTGGTGTTCCATCTGAAAGATACCTTCGGGTTAGGCGGGTCTCTCTCACTTAAAACCGCCGTAAGGACCTACACTTACACTGATACACATTGTGGTGGCTGGAAACCAGCGACACACTGTCCGAGTCCACCTGTATGCAGGGTCCGTTCTCGCACGGCCCATCGCTGAGGTTCAAATCCCCCGCGGCGCTCTCCCGGTCGCTGCTGCCTGCAACAAAGTCTAGGTTTTGGTAAGGCAAACCATCGTTCCCGACCCCGCCACTCCAGGGGTCACCGTGTGGGCGAGCGTCTTGGTTAGCTTACCTCTCACTCCCGAATCGGCACTGCACGAACCGCGGTCTCCGGGTGTCCCGCTGATGTTGCTGTACCCGGCGCCCGACATCGCCGTCGCCGCATTGTGCGCCATCAGCCCGGACGGGGGCGTCAGCGGGGCGGCCGATACCAGACTCTCCTGGTCCGAGCCGATGCAACCGGACAGCTGTCGGCGGGCTTCTTGGAGCTGCTCCTGCGTCTGCTGGAGCTGCAGATCGCGCGCGTTCAGCTGAGCCGCCAACGCAATCGATCGTTCGGCCTCGTCGCGGGCGTGCTTCAGCAGAGACCATCTTTCCCGCTCCCGGTCCGTGTTCTGTTTGGCGGAGTTGGACTCGGACTCGCGTATCCGCTGCTCGTAGGTGCGTATGAAGTTGCGCAGCTCTTGCTCCTTGTCTTGCAGGGACGAGCAGAGTTGCTTCACCTGCGACAGAAGATCGTTCTTGTCCGCACGGAGCTTCTTGCGCTCGAGCTTTAAACCTAACGGAAAGGTAGATGGATTTGGAAGATAGGTAGGTTATTGCTCTAAATCAGTGATGTCTAACTCAGTTGACCTCGCGGGCCGCATTTCCTCCCAAAATACGTTTGCGGGCTAAAACATAACATTGGTTTGATTTATGAAAATAGGTTCTTATCAGTGTGCTTTCAACTTAACATGTATGATTTTGATTTTTGGTGTATTATATTACCTCTTTTAATTTTGCTATCAATTATATCCATCTTTTGATTATGACGCACACATATGGCGATGAACAATAGCAAGGGTTTTACACACATTGTTTTAGACTAGCAAATAAATAGTGTTCATGGAAAACGAAGCTGGCGAAAAAAACTTATTCCGAATTATTCAAATTTAACTGAATTCGCCGCAACCATTTTATCGATTTTTGGGAAACAGCTTTTTATCCTGAGCAACTTTTTTTTACAAATGAATCAAAACTAAAGGCACGGATAACTAACAATCATATTTGTTGTATCGAACTCAGATTGGATATTGAAAACGCGAACTTTGATTTGGTATCCCTTGCACGTCACGTTTTAAACGCGATTCATTCTCCGTAACAATTGTGGTAAAAAAAGAAAGTATTTCAGGTTTTTTGGAACGTTGCTGATTGTCACAGCCGTTGCTTCGTCACAGCCATATAATCCTTTACACTGCTACATATCTTTCACTTTTCTCGAAAAATCTGTGTAAAACCCTTACTCATCCACCGCCTTATGTATGCAGCGTAATATGGAACAATGATGAGTATGGCTTTCTTATCGAATTAAAAACAAAACTTATGGTGGTTCAAGAGGACTAAACGCTCGTATGAAATTCTTAGTACGTGGAACCACGTCCACAACATTTTTTTTTCTCAAATGATTGCCAATACTTAAGGCTTAAAACTCTCCATATAATGCTTCAAAGGGGTCGCTGGCCGTATGTTTGACATTTCTGCTTTAAATGATTAGTCACTTCAGGTATTGGTCAGCATTTTTAATGAAGATAATCCCTAATGGCGTTATGCGATTTAAGCGCTTCACGAAAAGGGAAAACGATTTAAAAACTTCAATTTAGGTAAATTAGCATAGCGCCGTCTGTGCATAATATTCTTCTTCGTTAGAACTTCCAGAGGCTACTGGTCTCCTTCTCCGAACAGAAATTACATTTAAATGCTGGAATGGCCGCCAATTAGCGGCAATCGGTTGCGTCATCAGAAAATCGGACTTACTTTGAATCAGCTCCTTCGATATTCGCAGCTCGTTCTCCAGCTTCTCCATCCGGCTGCCGCTGTCGTCCGTCGAGTGCGCATCGAAGCTGTTGCTATCGGAGAGCAGATCGATGCCACCGACCGCCCCGGCCCCGTCCGGTGAGCATTCGAGCAACTTTTTCAACCGCGTAATCTCGGCCGACAACCGTTCGTTTTCGAGTCGTATCTTGGTCGTTTGTGGAGATTCTAATTAGTACGGAGAAAAGTAAGGGAACAGATAGAGTGAGAGAGGGGAGGGAGTTACTAACAGGAAAAACGCTCCGGTTGCGGATGCTGTTGACGTTGCTTCGAGTGCGCTTGTACCTACCCAAATCGCTGACGCCGTTCTTGAAGAGATTATCGCCATCTCCGGCCGCTCCGGCTGGACTGGTGTCCTTGTGCTTGTGCTGCTGCACCAGGGCGAACGCTTTGTCCGAGCCGGAGTTCACCTGCGAGCTACCACTGCCCGAGGGTGAGGTGTTCGGAGCAACACCCTCGGCCACCGTCCCGTTGGCCGCCGTCACCGTCGCCATCGCCTCACCGGAAGAGGACGACGAGCAGGACTGCTGCGGGTTCGATGGTCGTTGTCCACCGACGGTGACGTTGCTGGTGCCGCTACCGCTTGCCCCCGGCTCGGAGGAGGCTCCGGCCTGCTCTGACCCGGAAGCCCCGCCGAAGGATACGGCCGGTGCCGACGTTGGCGTACCACGCTCGGGCGCATCGAACGGTTTGGACGTCGGTTTGGCATTGTTGTCGAGCGATAAAATGGGCCGGAAGGGGCGACCACCGTTGCTACCCGAGCCCGTGACCGCCTGCTTGTCCGTGGTGTCTAGCGAGCGAGTTTTCTGGGAGGGAGAAAGGGAAAAAAGAGGAAAAAGATGCTTCAGGTGCAACTGCGCGATACGCCATTGTAGAGAATAGAATAGATATGGATCAAAGCGTAAGTAGGAATTAATAAGTAATCACACTTCATCAAATACATATATTATGGGAAGGGTATCCAGAGAGCGTTGGATCACAAATAGAGAGCAAACATAGGTGAGAGAACTGCGGCATGTCCTTGTAGTGAGTAGCTGATACACGAAAAGGAGAAAACATACGAATTCGGGAGAACTGCGACACGCATACAGTAAGAGATCGAGAGAGCAAGGATCGGACCAAGAACGGCACGATCGGGCAGAAGGACTGGTCAGGAGTCAGTTTTTGGACGAACGTTAAGAGGAACGGATTGTGTGTCAAAAATAAAAGTACATATTGTATATTGGAATCATGGCTTGTAATTTCGGCGGTTACGACAATGGCGCAAACCACGCTCCCAAATCGTAAGTATTTACGAGTGAACCAACGGGAAATTGAAATTTGCCGGGATTCGTAGTGTCGTGTACGTGAAAGCTTGATAGATTGTTGATCGCGCAAACCATTGACGGCGAGCGGGGCAGTGCTTCTCACGTTCGATCATGTCTCGACATGTTTGTGACGCGACGCGTGTTATAACACGTTGGGTGCTGCGCATGATTTGCACTCCGTACCGTTCTGCCGGCGAGTCGTAGCAAACCGTTGATGGCGAGCGGGGCAGTGCTTCTCACGTTCGATCATGTCTCGACGAAACAGAGCGAGGCGAAACGAAAACTAAAAATACGGTCAGACTTAAGCATGTGTGACATCTGTTTTCTTTGTTCGTTCTTGTGATTTGGCATGTTTGAAAATGCGAAACTACGACATGGGGCGAAAATAGCATTTATAAACTTTATATTTGATAGCGATATAATAGAATCGGAGAGCATGGACGCTTCCAGTTTCATGTACGTTATATAAATGGA
Source organism: Anopheles ziemanni (assembly GCF_943734765.1). NCBI lineage: Eukaryota > Metazoa > Arthropoda > Insecta > Diptera > Culicidae > Anopheles > Anopheles ziemanni. The sequence goes on from NC_080705.1 coordinate 79,103,696, forward strand.
CGCCTCTGGGAGGGCTACATTATATATAATAATCGGAAGGCATGGACGCTCCCAGTTTCATGTACTTTATAAAAATGAACGCCTCTGGGAGGGCTACATTATATATAATAATCGGAAGGCATGGACGCTCCCAGTTTCATGTACTTTATGAAAATGAACGCCTCTGGGAGGGCTACATTATATGTAATAGAACCGAAAGGCATGGGAGCGTCCATGGACCTCATTTCATGGACCTTAAATAAATGGACGCCTCTGGGAGGGCTACATCATATATATAATAGAATCGGAAGGCATGGACGCTCCCAGTTTCATGAACTTTATAAAAATGAACGCCTCTGGGAGGGCTACATTATATATAATAATCGGAAGGCATGGACGCTCCCAGTTTCATGTACTTTATGAAAATGAACGCCTCTGGGAGGGCTACATTATATATAATAATCGGGAGGCATGGACGCTCCCAGTTTCATGTACTTTACAAATTTACGCCTCTGGGAGGGCTACATTGTATAATAGAACCGAAAGGCATGGACGCTCCCAGTTTCATGAACTTTATAAAAATGAACGCCTCTGGAAGGGCTACATTATATATAATAATCGGGAGGCATGGACGCTCCCAGTTTCATGTACTTTACAAATTTACGCCTCTGGGAGGGCTACATTGTATAATAGAACCGAAAGGCATGGACGCTCCCAGTTTCATGGACCTTAAATAAATGGACGCTTCTGGGAGGGCTACATTATATATAATAGAACTGAAAGGCATGGACGCTCCCAGTTTCATGCACTATGTATAAACGGACGCCTCTGGGAGGGCTACATTATATGTAATAGAACCGAAAGGCATGGACGCTCCCAGTTTCATGGACCTTAAATAAATGGACGCCTCTGGGAGGGCTACATTATATATAATAGAACTGAAAGGCATGGACGCTCCCAGTTTCATGCACTTGAAATAAAAGGACGCCTCTGGGAGGGCTACATTTCACAAATAAAGAAAAGAAAGACATGGACGCTCCCAGTTTCATGAACCTTAAATAAATGGACGCCTCTGGGAGGGCTACATTGTATATAATAGAAAAGAAAGGCATGGACGCTCCCAGTTTCATGCGCTATATATAAATGGACGCCTCTGGGAGGGCTACATTATATATAATAGAACTGAAAGGCAAGGATGCTCCCAGTTTCATGTTCTTGGAAATTGACGCCTCTGAGAGGGACACAAGGGTATGAATTGGAATCAAAACAAATATTGAACGATCTTTATTTTCTTTCCCAGGAATCCTAAGAAAACAAGTTGAAAGGCTCTTGAGGCGGAGAGAAAGCGAAGTCTCATGCTGACCGCAAAACTTCATAGAATGAAGAACACAAGCAAACGGATTGGGCAGATCAGGCCGTTTCAGGAAATTTTCACCACATAATCATTACATTCAACGGCGATCATTTTGCAAAACTCCACCCTTTCTACTTCCATGAATTCCCTCTCAACCGTCTCAATTAATATTCCGGTTTGTTAACTACGATACACAATTCGGAGGAAATCGACTGCAAAACTTTCGAAGACTGGAAGGAGCTATTGGTACAGCGTTTGAAGCCTGGTACAAGTTGAATATGTGAACGTGGTTTGAATCTCTTGTATTAGCTGTCCAAAGTAACGACTGTTTTCACTCGCTGCTTGAATAAGACTCAACTCTTCAATGCAAACTAAGGCTTCTATGATTGCTTCTTCAACACTCCCTCTCTATCATAGCCTTTCTAACAATCACTGATTGAATGACGATCATCCATGTTGCTACCCCAATCTGCGTCAGCAAACCCTAACATTGGTTCGATTCAAGCTTCACGATATTCCAAACAAGAATTCTCCATTCCTTGTAAATGTAGTCACACACGTTTCAGATAATTCCAATGTACATCAGTAGCACCTCTCTGGAAACGGCTTAAAATATTGATTGCCATACTGATATCGGGACGCGACGTTAGCATCAGGATCCCATACTCGATATGTGTTGCTTCCATACCCGGACATATAACCAATTTGGCTTTTGGCATCAAACTTCGTTCGCTTTGCTTTAGTGTGTGACAAAATGCCTTACTTCCGAGAATTTTCAGATGAGACACATTTGATTTCTCCGCGAACCACATTTCATACGGCGTTTTATTGTTTGGTAGCGCTGAAGTTGGACTGCTATTGATCAGATATACTGCAGTCAAAACTGCCTCGTTCCTCATTGATCGTTTGAAATCTGAATCATCTAACATTGACCGTGGACGTTCTATGATAGTCCTATAACAGTACAGCGTTTGAAACGTAGGAAATTGAACCAAGGCGTGAGGAACCCGACTTAAAATACATGAAGCGGGTTCTAGCAACGGTCTAATTGTGTGACTTTGACTCAGGAGAAACATAACGTAAGCGTAACTGAAGTAATACAACAACACGCGCTCAACGGCAAAATGCGGGAAACGGGTCGCAAGATTCTGCCTAACGGCACTTGTGGAAAAGATTCGGAAACCGATAGACAATTCGCAGGATCATCATCATCATTATCATCATCATCATCAGGAAATCGACTTCAAAACTATCGAAGACTGGAAGGAGCTCCCAGTTTCATGTTCTTCAAAATTGACGCCTCTGAGAGGGCTACAAAGGTATATATTAGAGTCGAAACAAATATTTAACCATCTCGATCTTCCTTTCCAGGAATCCTAAGAAAACGTACAAGTCGCGGAAGGCTCTTGAGGCAGAGAGGAAGCAAAGCCTCATGCTGGCCGCAAAACTTCATAGAATGAAGAACACAAGCAAACGGATTGGTCAGATCAGGCCGTTTCAGGAAATTTTCACCACAGAACCATTACATTCGACAGCGATCACTTTGCAAAACTCCACCCTTTCTACTTCCATGAGTTCCCTCTTAACCGTCTCAATTAATATTCCGGTTTGTAAACCGATAGACAATTCGGAGGACATCGACTGCAAAACTTTCGAAGACTGGAAGGAGCTATTGGTACAGCGTTTGAAGCCTGGTACAGCGTTTGAAGCTTATGTCATTGACCCAAGTAAAAAATATGTAAGGCGGGTTATAGCAACGGTCCAACTGGGTGATTTCGACTACGAGAAACTTAACGAAAGCGTAACTGAAGTAATACAACAACACGCGCTCAACGGCAAAATGCGGGAAACGGGTCGCAAGATTCTGCCTAACGGCACTTGTGGAAAAGATTCGGAAACCGATAGACAATTCGGAGGATCATCATCATCATTATCATCATCATCATCAGGAAATCGACTTCAAAACTATCGAAGACTGGAAGGAGCTCCCAGTTTCATGTTCTTCAAAATTGACGCCTCTGAGAGGGCTACAATGGTATATATTAGAGTCGAAACAAATATTTAACCATCTCGATCTTCCTTTCCAGGAATCCTAAGAAAACGTACAAGTCGCGGAAGCCTCTTGAGGCAGAGAGGAAGCAAAGCCTCATGCTGGCCGCAAAACTTCATAGAATGAAGAACACAAGCAAACGGGTTCGGCAGATCAGGCCGTTTCAGGAAATTTTCACCACAGAACCATTACATTCGACAGCGATCACTTTGCAAAACTCCACCCTTTCTACTTCCATGAGTTCCCTCTCAACCGTCTCAATTAATATTCCGGTTTGTAAACTACGATACACAATTCGGAGGAAAACGACTGCAAAACTTTCGAAGACTGGAAGGAGCTATTGGTACAGCGTTTGAAGCCTGGTACAGCGTTAAAAGCGTATGGCATTGACCCAAGTAAAAAATATGTAAGGCGGGTTATAGCAACGGTCCAACTGGGTGATTTCGACTACGAGAAACTTAACGAAAGCGTAACTGAAGTATTACAACAACACGCGCTCAACGGCAAAATGCGGGAAACGGGTCGCAAGATTCTGCCTAACGGCACTTGTGGAAAAGATTCGGAAACCGATAGACAATTCGGAGGATCATCATCATCATTATCATCATCATCATCAGGAAATCGACTTCAAAACTATCGAAGACTGGAAGGAGCTCCCAGTTTCATGTTCTTCAAAATTGACGCCTCTGAGAGGGCTACAATGGTATATATTAGAGTCGAAACAAATATTTAACCATCTCGATCTTCCTTTCCAGGAATCCTAAGAAAACGTACAAGTCGCGGAAGACTCTTGAGGCAGAGAGGAAGCAAAGCCTCATGCTGGCCGCAAAACTTCATAGAATGAAGAACACAAGCAAACGGATTGGTCAGATCAGGCCGTTTCAGGAAATTTTCACCACAGAACCATTACATTCGACAGCGATCACTTTGCAAAACTCCACCCTTTCTACTTCCATGAGTTCCCTCTTAACCGTCTCAATTAATATTCCGGTTTGTAAACCGATAGACAATTCGGAGGACATCGACTGCAAAACTTTCGAAGACTGGAATGAGCTATTGGTACAGCGTTTGAAGCCTGGTACAGCGTTTGAAGCTTATGTCATTGACCCAAGTAAAAAAATATGTAAGGCGGGTTATAGCAACGGTCCAACTGGGTGATTTCGACTACGAGAAACTTAACGAAAGCGTAACTGAAGTAATACAACAACACGCGCTCAACGGCAAAATGCGGGAAACGGGTCGCAAGATTCTGCATAACGGCACTTGTGGAAAAGATTCGGAAACCGATAGACAATTCGGAGGATCATCATCATCATTATCATCATCAGGAAATCGACCTCAAAACTATGAAGACTGGAAGGAGCTCCCAGTTTCATGTTCTTCAAAATTGACGCCTCTGAGAGGGCTACAATGGTATATATTAGAATCAAAACAAATATTTAACCATCTCGATCTTCCTTTCCAGGAATCCTAAGAAAACGTGCAAGTGGCGGAAGGCTCTTGAGGCAGAGAGAAAGTGAAGCCTCATGCTGGCCGTAAAACTTCATAGAATGAAGAACACAAGCAAACGGATTCGGCAGGTCAGGCCGTCTCAGGAAATTTTCAGGAGGAACCAACAACCGCATGGAGTATTCGGTATTCGGTGCTAATGTGACAAGGTTCTAGGTAGTTGTTCAAAACGAGTGAGCCACGCAATATTCAAGAAATGTAGTCGATTGTAAAAAAAAAAAAAGCGTTGGGAACGGATTTACTCTCTTCAGAGGCAAATAGAAACCAGGCGTTATTGCCCGCACGAAAATCATTAGAGAAGGCAATAAGAGTAGACAGGGAGGAAAATTTAAAGGAGAAAATGCAAAAAAAACGGGTGGTCAAGAAACCGGAAAAGTTAAAAGATATGGTACTCTTTCATATCTATCAGTAGACAATAAAAGTAGACAAGGAAGAAAATTGTGCGGAGTAAAGGCCAAAACAGGGGCTCAAAAAGCCGGAAAAGTTATAAGATATGGTATTGTTTCATATCTATCAGTAGAGTAGGGGAAGGGGTGAATGTAGAGAATAGAATAGATATGGATCAAAGCGTAAGTAGGAATTAATAAGTAATCACACTTCATCAAATACATATATTATGGGAAGGGTATCCAGAGAGCGTTGGATCACAAATAGAGAGCAAACATAGGTGAGAGAACTGCGGCATGTCCTTGTAGTGAGTAGCTGATACACGAAAAGGAGAAAACATACGAATTCGGGAGAACTGCGACACGCATACAGTAAGAGATCGAGAGAGCAAGGATCGGACCAAGAACGGCACGATCGGGCAGAAGGACTGGTCAGGAGTCAGTTTTTGGACGAACGTTAAGAGGAACGGATTGTGTGTCAAAAATAAAAGTACATATTGTATATTGGAATCATGGCTTGTAATTTCGGCGGTTACGACAGCCATCTGTTAAACATTTCACATTCCCGTCAGGTATTGTACTGTCAGGTACAGCTAGTTTTCCACCTGAAAATTGAGGACACATTGCAATTCCGATTGGGTTGTCGCTTTTGTATGGAAGGAGCTTACGAAAGTCCAATGGACTCTTCGCCGTTCTTACGTCATGGCGGAAAATTATAGTGTTTGACCGTACAAAGTAAAATTATACAAAATAATATAATAATATAAGTTGTATAATTTTCGACAAACGCCTTACATTTAAAGAACCTATCGTAAAGGTAACTCACATTGTGAAAAAATATTTAGATGTATTAGCCTTCTTCTTCTTCTTCTTGGCGTAACGACCTCTTGGTCATGCCTGCTCGTTAAGGGCTTACGAGACTTGTTTCCCGGTTGTACGTGGATAGTCAGTCCTCTCGTACATTTATTAGTCTATATAGTTTATTAAACAGAACATCCAAGCTGAATCTGCAAAATAAGCTTCTCTTGTATAAGTCCCGACTGATACCAATTAAAGTTTATGCAGCTCCAGTGTGGAATTGTTGTACAAAAACTCATAAATTAAAATACAAAAAAACTCATTCAGCAAATTCTTAAAAGCTTTTCTGAACGTGATTCTTTGGTTTCGTACATAAGTAGTATAAGTAAATAAAAGAAACATCATCACATCCAAATACCCTATTAATAAATTCCCTTCGACTTCCTTCTTCTTCTTCTTGGCGTAACGACCTCTTGGTCATGCCTGCCCGTTAAGGGCTTAGGAGACTTGTTTCCCTGTTGTAGTACGTGGATAGTCAGTCCTCTCGTACAGGGGAGGGTCCGGTCTCGGTTGGGATTCGAACCCACGCCGTTCGACTTTCTTAAACCTGGTGAATAGCTTCAAGACAAATCCACTAGCCTCTATGTTCCTTAAATCATTGGCCAATAAAAAAGCAAAGTTGAGGACAACGCGCAAATCAATCAATCTTAATATTACAAAAGATGATTATAAATTAGATAGATTAGGTTAGTTTTCTATTTTCTATTCAGCACCCTTAAATTAAGCACTTATTATAGGCTTAATTTTTGTTTCTTGTTCTGAGCTGGATTTTTAAACAAATCCAGAAATCCCGAAAATTTTCCGCTGAAACCTATCGGCTACTAATAAGAAATTATACATTAGGTCTGCCATGTAGAGAAACTTCAAATGTGATGTGGAAAGAAGTTAGTTGAACCCAATAATATCTTATCTATTATCACGACTACTGTGTTACATGTTGTAAGCAATAAAGTTAACGCTATTTGCTTCTTATAACATTAGTTTTGTTATATTATTCTGCTTATGATTCTATTAAAGTTCCCACTGAACATTAAATGATTTATGGTGGTTAATTTATATCGTTAATATATTAAACAACTACCATCAAATCCTCAACCTAGTTCTGGGTATTTAATGCGATTTGTAAACTGTGATATACGAGATAGTTTTTAACCTTATTGCAACTGATTCAAAAGCAAAATCAAATTTTCTGACTAGCAAAACCCGTGGATGAACGGTCTTTAAACGAGAAAATCAATCGAACGCATTATCATAGTTTTTATTTCCAATTAAAGCTTCCAATCGACCGATGATCGGAGCATCCCGATGTGGGTTTTCCACGCCATGGCCTTTTGTCGAACGCGCGGCGGTGTGTCGTTTGTGCAAATGAGCGAATTTTCTCGTCCCGCGTACCGGTGCGTGGCGCGGGGAATGCGGTAGCGGGGATGGAAAAACAGCAAACCAACCGTTCACTAGCACCTCAGGAGCGCCATCGTGCCCATCAGCGGGTTTTCGTTACCGTCAATCACGTCACTTCGAGCGGTCGATCGGAGTTTGCTCTAGTGCGCGCGCCATTCGCTCGGGCGACATTTTCCGCGGGTTTGACAAAAGGAAGAGACTACCCTGGTGTGCCACTGCCAGTCCGCACAAACACACGCACCACAATCAGTGCACCGGGAAGGACTTGCAGTCGTCGCTCGCCGCCGGTTTTTGCGCGTCTGTTTGGCTGTGACAGCAGTTTAATTTATATGTAAATTTTATCAATTGAAGTTAGTTGGAAATCGACTGAGGTTGGTGAAGGGGAAGGGAAGAGGTGGAGAGAAGAAAACTCGTCTAAGAGGGGAACGGGACTCTAGAGTGCCTTCCATCGATCCTCCGGGGGTTCACTATCAGCTGAAAGCTCGAATCCTAACCAAAAACGGAGCTTAATGAGCGAAATCTAGTTTTCGAAGAGTGGAAAGCGTGCCTTGTTTTCCCGGCTGTGGTGTGCCAACGGTTCCACAATCCAGCTGAGCTGAAACGACTTTCCCGAGGCCTTTTATTTTCTCGTCCTTCCTTAACACAATTTCGGTCGTTTGTGGAAACAGAGACCAATCGAATTGGGATGCTGGACCGGGATCGGTTCTCGCTTTCTAGGTTAATGGGTCTCCCGGGGGTGGGCTGGTTGGAGGTGGTTATCAGATAAATCTCAACCATTGCCAAACAGCCCCGTGAAGCGTGAAAGAGTGAGTGCCAGATTGCCCTGGCGGAAACATTCGCATGCCAAAAGTGGGGAAATTACTTCGGGAGCCCCACGATAAGCGCAACAAATAACGTCCCAAATTAGCATTAATTGCTCGTTGGCTCAAGAATTCCGGTGCGGGTAAACGGTAGGCTAAATACGACACAATGGGCTGTAAATTAAATCGTTTGATGTAACGGGATCATTATGGACACGGTTTGCCGGGAAGGTTTTGTTTACTTGGGATTCATTGGTATCGCAACGAATGCCTTTTTAATCATATTTGCGTTCATGATATAAAGCGAAAGATTAAAGTTTAATTGAAAGGTGTTTTCGTTTATTTCATGCAAAAATTATGGAAACATGAAACGTGGATTGAAGTACGCTGCAGAAGTTTTTTACCTTCTAAATCATAGCCATTTTTATCTCATTCTCGTTATAACTGATTGTAAAATTAAATGATTTAGCTTGGATGCTTGTTTTCCACTTTCACGTCGAGTGTTTAATCGTGAAGTAAACTGTCCAAATTGCAACCGGCGTTTTGCTTTTCGATTTCGTAGAGTTTCCTTTCCCTCCATTCCTGCATCGTACTTTATTTTGAAGGCTGGCAGTTGACGGCAGGAAAGTGAAAATGAAAATGATTAAACTCACTGCAAAACCGGGCGATAATCCTACGACCTCTCTCGGGTAAATCATGCATCGAAAAAGGAGGCAGAAAAAAAGTATTCCTCTTTCACTAATGAATGTAATTGCATTTTTTGCTGCTGTTAAAAATGATCACCCGCGGGCTGCAGACTTATCCCGAGGCACTCCGGTGTGTAATGGCACACGTCGGTCTCACGGTCGTAACGGAACAGCATCGGTGGGTTTTATTGGACAAGTGACCTGAGGCTCACCGGGAAGGGTGGGAAAAAAGGGACGTGTTTACGCTTGACGAACGATTTAAGCTGACAGGCTTTCGAATGATGGTCGAAGCGCTGTGCGAGAAACGACCTCTACACTCCGGTTACGGATGCACCCAACACGGACGCCATCGATGTTGACAACGACAGCGGTGATGGAGATGCTGACGATGATGATGATGATGATGTTGGAGATGTACTAGTTGTCCATGGTGACGTCTTTTTCCATCCCCTCGAGGGACACACAACAACGTTGTGTAGAGTTTTAGCAAACGTGTAGTTTTTGATCGAGTTCCCGGGAACAGATTACGAGGCCTCGAGGGAAACGGTTTGCCAGCGGAGCGTACTGAAAAGCGTGCATGTACTGATTTGATTACGGATCGCTTCCGGAGAACAGGACTCTTGAGTTTGCTATTTGCGAGGAGCATTATTCATCCATTTCACCCGCGTTTCCAGTCGTGAAGATGATGTCAGTCCCTTCCTAGCATCACAAACAAACCTTGCTCTGGTTGGCTAAAGTTCTAAGCGAACGTTATTGAAAACTGTAGCAAATAATAACTCGTCCAGTATCGGCTCACATTTGTCACCGAGAGACGCACGAGAAAACTTACCGATTCGGCCAGCTGCTTGAGGGACGCGTTGATTTTGTCGGGATTGCGCGGTGGCGGCTCGGGCGGCTCCGAGGCGGCGGCCATGGTGACGGTACCGGCCGTTCCGTTCAACTGCATTCCAACCAGGCGCAGCAAGGAGTTCACTGTGTCATCGTTGATGGCAGTCTGGAAGAGGGAGCGCATCAGGGGGTCAGTCAGCAAATCGGGGAAAACCGCATCCGGCGCGAGGTACCTCCGACGGTTTTGCGAGTGAAATGTGAGTGGAAGTGCATCACAAACGAACGCCAACGACGATCACACTATGGAAACCTACAAGAAAGCAGCATTCGGGGAGCTTGCCACGTAACAACGAACCATTCAAACAAACGCGTTAATAACAACGACTTCAATAGCTAAGAGAGACAGACAAAGAAAGTAGGAAAAGTTTGATACAAAAAATAGAACAAACGAGAGATCTTTAAAAGGAAGGTAAAAGTTTTGGTTTTCGATTGAGAAAGGTTCGCAGATAAAGCTCGTGTTGTTGTGTCATTTAATGTGTGGCTTGTAGTTGAGTATTTTCAAGAAAATGGTAAATATTTAACGATGCCCTTTTTTCTTTAAGATGTCTTGTTACTGGTTGACAGACTTTTCTTTATTCTTTTAGCCTATTCAATAGGCTCCGTGCATGAAGCATCTGGTTTCCTGTTCGAGAAAATATCTATTATAATATCTGCTAGGAACGATTGTGAAACTTTTACCAAAAGTGGAGCACAATGCGAACGAAACGACCAAGTTGGATTCAAGCCAGTCATCATTTTTATCCATTGTTTCCAGAAGGCTCCACCCCTTCGAACGAGCTGGTGCGAAAACCCGGCTCCGCTCTTCGATGGAGAAAGTTTTCTTACGACTGTATTGATAAAACTTCAACTGTTGCGCACGGCACAGCATCGCTGGCACGTTGGGCGGATCCTCCCGACGAGTGGAGCACATACAGATGGCTCCGGGTAGCATAAGCGTCGGCTTAGAGGATGGTTCCTTCCGCTTAGACGCCCACTTCCCGGGAGCCGGACAGCTTGATGGGACTGGCACATCGGATGGAAAGTTTCGCCTTCCGGTTCCGGGAATGATAGTTGGTTGTCTTGGGCTTGTCCGTGCGAAAACGTCACCCGATCGTCTCGAGAAATGGCCGGGCGGACAAGCAGGACACACCAGAGCTGGGGCTTACCGGCGCGAATCGATTCTAATTAGGTTCTGCTCCGGAGCTGGGGCTCGTCGTACCGCCACACCTGAGGCCTCTCCGGCGGCCGAGATTGCAGTGTATGAAATGCACGCGATATGGCGAAGCGAAGTAAGCGAATGAAGCGAAAACATCGCGCGAGGAATTTTTATTAGTTTCCACCCGGGTTCGGTTCACGGCGTGCACGGTGAGTCGCATCGAATTTGGAGTTCCCTGAAGTGTACGGATTTGCCACGGTGCTTGGAGGATGTGCTCGGAGTGAGCTGCGATTTAATTTGTGGAATTTCGTTTTTGTTTGGCAAGTAATTTATTGCTCGGCCGGGTGAGCAAGCTTTGCAGAAGCAACATTAATATTCCGAACCGGACGCCCGGGTTGGTGTGATGGGACGGAACGTTGCTGCTGTTTTCCGTGCTTTGTTTAATTGGTCAACAATTTCGCACGAAAGCGGGAGGAAAGCAACGAGTAGCTACCCTCGGAAATAATAGAAGAAGCGTAACAGAAGCAACCATAACTTTTATAAGTTTGATTTGACAAACTTAACAGCAATTAATTTTACATATTTTTCCAAGGTTCACGTATGGTTTATGCAGGACAGAATAACTTTACAATCACCAGAACGGATATTTCTTTCACTATAACAATATTGCTTGTTGGTGAAGTACAAAACGAAACTGGATTTACCTAATAAAAATCAAGAATCATGCCTCCTTCGATCGTTGCCATATTTCACCGTGTGACGGAATGGGAAAAACATTTTCCGTGCACGAGAAGCATGGCTACTTTGCCTTGCATTCCATTCGTTATGATGCATGAGCATGAGCTAATCGGAAGGAACAATTTCATCATACCAGCGAGGCATTTCCCGCACCGACCTCGAGTTTTCCAGCAGGAATTTTCCTTCGCTCGACCCGGCCTCGGGTAGCGGTTGGTGTAACAATGAGTTGCATTGTGGGCGGTTTGGGTGAAATGCGTCCAAGTGGAGTGCAGAGAGTCGGGGGGAAAAAATCCGTTTCAATCCTTCAAACAATCCACCCACCCGTTCCACTTGAGAAAGCATTTCTCCTCGCTGAAGTAGCATCGGTTACCTCGAGGGTAGCCGGGTTTTGCCCTCAATGAAACACGATACGTGCCTCCTCCACCACCGGCAACCCTCGCTTTTGCGAACAACATTTGCAAACTGGCTGCAAGGATCTAAAAGAAGATTGATGGTTAAAGCCGCTGGTACTAGGTCGGGTTTGAGGCCCACGCAGCCAAACCGCACAAACCATCCTGGTTCACTTCACTCTCGGCCTTGTAAGGACGCCCTCCACCTCCCATTCTTGGGCTTCAATATTTCGCAACTTTGGACCCCGCCAGCTCAGTCCGCCACGCAATGGCATCCGTTCTTTCGTTTGTTGCGGCGTGATTTATGCGGCTCGACCCGGTGCGAGTAAGTGCGCGGGTCACCCTCGGAGGGGGAGCAGGAGGGGCATGCGAAGGAAAAGGTCGCTTTTACCACATCCTCCAACCCGACGATGATGATAGTACCATAAATCAGCATCACTGAGCCGTTCGGTGTCTCGGGGAAGTGGTGATGGGGAACCAGTTTACGTTACGCCATGTTGTGTTGCAAAAGTGGTAAAATTATATTAAAATAATTACATTAACCTGGGCCGAGGTGTTTGGCGAGTAGGCGGAAAGGCTGAGAAAATGTCTCGAAATCTATTTTATCGCACAGTTTTCCCCCTTATCGGTGACGTATCATCGTTTTCGTTTGCAGGATGAGTCGCGACGAAACACTCTTGGTTTGGATTGTGCTCCACCGATGAAAGAAAATCGATTTTCATCTGAGCCGCTCAACGCAGCAGCAGAAGTTATTGGAGGCTTTTTTTCTGCTCGAAATTCTTAACTCCCCCGTGACTTGATCCATTTTTCTAGAGCTTTTTTGAGTGCTCTCATGGCCTGGTGGTTGTTATGCGGCATGAAACTAGGAAAATTTCCCGCCTAAATAACGAGAGTTGGCAGTTGGAAACTCAACCGATGATACTGGTTGAACATTTATTGAACTTTCGTGCGTCGAATGCGTAAACGGTTCTAGTTGGGCCTTGTATTTTTCTTTCAAATTCCAGCTACGGAGTGACCCTTCGCAGGGTATTTTTCCTTGTAGCCATACTTTCCACCATCACACAAACACCGGAGGACTTGGACGGTCAGGGAGCGTGGGCAGATTTGCAACGGCGGCACCTGCGTTGTGTAGATGTTGAATAAATAATTGGAATGCTAGAAAAACGGTTCGACATCCCGCTCAATAGCGCCGTGCGTCACGTGGTGTCCTTTTTCACTTTTTCTTTTTTACTATTTTCCACTCGCACTCCACAGTGTGAAGGATAGATGAAAAGCAAATTCAATAAATTCGATGGTTCGGTTTTTGATGAAAATGGATCGCTATCTAATGTTTCGGCAGTCGTTAGCTTGAGGGTTGAAGGTATCGTTCGTTGGAACGTTTAATGAAGATTTATTGAGAAATTATGACTACAAGGTGTTTTGTGTGTAGTAGACCACCACTAGAACGAATTCAATGCAATATTAATTTTTCACTTAACGTTTGTGTATCGTTTAAGCTAAACATCAATCAAAAAACAACTCGAATTCTTTGTCTTTTAATAGTAGAAATTTAAAACAAAGTGAAATATAGTTAAATCTCAATTGTTTGTTTTATAAATTTGGTATTGTATACAATGCTCCAATTAAACTGTTTGGAACGTAGAAGTATTGAGATAAATTGTTTCCAATTATGAGGGACACAGCTGGGTTTACAAAACCAAGGTTACGTAGGTTGCATGGCTTTATGTTTCCATCGACAAAGTTATGGTTCAATAATTCCACTACTGTCGCGATCACATTCATCATCTGATGGTTATTATAACGAAGTGTACCAAGCAAGCGAAGGCAATAATTTTCCAGCTGAATAGACTGAATAAAATCAATCTAAATCGGATCAGATTGAACCCCTTCTGTACGTTTCGCATTTCCACCATTCCCGGGACGGCACCGGAAAAGCCATGTATGCCTTTCAATCAGCAATCTCTCGACGGGTGAAAACAATACCGCACGAGATACATATTTATACCACGTCCAGTTCCCAGAACCGCCATTACGGACTGTGTTCTTCGTGCAGGGATGTTTGCGCGAAATCGCGAGGGCAATGTTTCTTCTACGGATACCGTTCAGTCTTCCAACTTCTTCCTACGGTTTGTTTGTGCAACGGAAGCAGCACAAACCCTGCGGCGACCCACTTGAAGGTGTTAAAGAGTGGGCAGAGTGGAGGGCAGCGCGTTGGCATCTGGCCGAAGTGTAAACCTTCCAGGGCAAAGGGAACGTTGTCGCGGGGCTGGAAAGGTGGAACGTGTTTGGATTTATCCATATTGTATCCGCCGTGACCGCAGAAAGGGATGTGTTTTTGTTCGCCGTTCGTTGTAAGCCTTCGAGCGCACACTTAATTCGAGGCGAAGGACTTTTTTCTAAACAGAGCCCTTGGGGCAAAGTCCTGCGAATGTAGGGCAGAGGGGTAGAATCTCGAAACACCGTAACGCTCGCCAGGGCAACAGGTGAGATTGTATTTGTTTCGAGAAAAGTCCCGTTGAAAAACAGTTCGAGCTTGTTACGCGCGGAAATGTGAAGGCAGGAGGACTGTTTTTGCTACCGGGAGAGATAAGTATGTTTGTTTGTGTTATTCACAACGATTCGACAAAACAATCTTTTGAAAATATACGATGTTTTTCTTGAATGTATACTCTTGAAAATGGACGGAAAGTCAATAAAACAGCAGGAGGAGATTTAGGAATGATATTGCTGCAATGTTATTCCATGGAACTATTTTCGAATCGAATATAATGTCTTCTGTAAAGGGCTTATGCAAGAACAATTCTTGTGGGAGCAACTTTCTCAAAACAGACGCAAATGTGGTTGTGGTTTCTCAACTCGACTGTAATGGATTACAGTTTCACGAACGTCAAGAAGGATATCGGGGTTTGAAATCAGTGTTGATGTTTTCACGAAAGTTTCATGGTCCTTTCTTCAGGTTCTCGGGCAATTGTTGGCTCTTCTGACGAGGATTATGGTTTTTAGTTGGAATCGATTCGATCATAAAATAGGTGTGGTAATAGTTGTTCTGCAAAAGAATTGTTTTTTGGATTAAGGATTCAGTGTTGAACATTGTTTGTGTTTTTATGAAAAATATTGGGAATAAAATACATTTTATTAAAGCAGAAGGATATTTGAAATGATATATGAAAGAAAACTTTACGAAATGTAAGAAAATTAACATACAGTTATAATTTTGATCTCTGCTCTACCAGTACAATTTACAAAAAGCCAAAACACTAAGCAACAACTAAATGCATCGGAAAGTAGGAGCAACAATTGGCACAGCGGTCGTTTTGATGCTGCTATTTTCTAATGCATTGTACCGAAAAATTTAGATCCAAAGCACAATGCGGTCTATTAGTTCTAACTAGGCCGAAATTACGTTACTTTGCTGTATTATACTTGAGCGAATTTGGATGAAAATGAATTATAAATTGAAAAGATGTCTAAGAAATGTGCACAAATCTACTGAAATGTGATAACGTTATCAAAGAGGAGCAGATTAAAAAATGAGGAATGTTTCCTATACAACTAAACTCGAAATATGAACATTGTTAAATTTATGTATCTTTTACTAATTGTATCTAGGCGGTCTGAAATATTTTCTCCGACCATCAAATGCTGATTCTAAAAACACACAGGTAATTTGTTCAACTTTCAGACGGCATTTGCCTTTAACAGTAGGTTTGTGCAGCATCGTAAAAGAGCAATGAAATTTTAATGAACAATAAAAAATGAGAAAAAGAATAGAGATGAATGAGGAAAATCTAATGAGGTTAAACGTAATGAAAAGAAGATAAACAGATCGAATAAGAGCACGGGCAGAATAAAGAAAACCGGTAACAAGCCAATTAAGTTGGATCAGTTCAAATTGATTCTATTCGGCATTGAAGTGAGACGTGACTCAATGGGAACAATAAAAGTAGGGATATTGAAGTCTCCTCTTTATTCAGATGTAGATAATTGGTGCTGTTTGTTCTTGAAGGTTATGTATCTTCAAAACCATATGTTGAAAAAGGCTAATAGGTTATATTTGATCTTGAATCTAAGATGAAATGAGAGTTATAGAAAAGTGAAATGTAAATTGTGTTCGAGTGAACAAAGATACATGCCTATTGAACCGGTTTCCTTGAAAGATTATGAATATGATAGGGTAGCAATGAATAACTGACAAAATTCACAACATCAACGATAGCCAGCCAGTGGGATAGCATGGAACAGAAACTGGCAGCCAGGAGTTGGAGCCGGATTCGTGCGCAAGTTGGCTCAAGAAACGGAGCCCATGTCTTGCGAACACTTACCGGTGTGCTGGCAAGCAAGGCAAACAAGCAAACCAAACCACAGCGCCTCCGAAGGGGCGCTGGTGTGTGGTCCGCCCACGGATTGGAAGGTGGCAACAGATACGGAGCAAGGAACCAAAGACGGGAAAAGCGCGGGGGAAAACTTGAAACAACGTTACGGTACGAACGGCAAAAGGCAGTAAAAGGTGGCAGTAGAGAGGCGAAAAAGGGATGGATTAAAACTAAAAACCTTCTCAAATATCCGGTGAAACTCTCCCAGCATCGAACGGTCGCGTGAGGTGCTTGCGGTGAAGCTGCGGGGAAGTGAGTGGAAACCCGGGTTGGAAATGGGGGGTAGGAGAAGCCTTTCACGTTAGGCTCGTCTTTTTATTCCCCTGCACGGCTTGGGCTGAATGAAAAACACTTAGAGACGCCACGTGGGTCACCTAAGTTGGTCGGGTCGTCGTCTTTTAGCTATTGGCGTTTGTAGGCGAGGCAGCGGGCGAGGATACTGCGGCGGAAGGCTGGCTGTGGGCGGATTTATGGCTGGGAAACTCAATTATCCATTCTACTCGACCCAAGGTTTCGGAGGTCAGTGTCGTCGGTCGCTGCTGGACGTCCCATTCGGGCTTGGTGTACCGCTCCCGCAAAGGAATTAGCACTTCTCCGAGCGTCGAGAAAACTTAATCCTTTGACCAATTTGACTTTTTCCGATTTCGCCTAATCCCGAAGGCAAAGCCATGAATGCCACGCGCGTCACGGTTGGTTGAGCATGAGGATCTATCAAATTTGCCGACGAAATGCTCTGTCTTTGGGGGCGGTTGGGAGGGAATAGAAATTTTTGAAAGTTTTTAGTAGCTCCAGGAGTTGATTGAAGTATGAGAAAGTTGATAACGTTTGTTCCAGATTTGTCCGGAGCCAACTTTTCACCCGGTAGCTCGTTCAAGTACCGGTACACAGATGAACGGTACGGTAAGTTATCGGTGTTGTTTGGAAAACTGGGAACCCTAACGGAACGAGCGAATGCAAAAATAGGTCGAGTCGATGGAGGCGAAGGTTTTCATTCCTTAATTGGCTCTGGCCTTTTGCTTGCAATTGGATTTACTTTTTTCCCACAAAACGGAGCGGGATTTTTTCCCTCGACGCAATACATCTGCATGGAAAATTTGTTTATCGCTATCGCTGCACTGGAAAGCGATACTTTCGAGAGACCTGGGAGCTCTTTGTGGTCAATGCAATGTTGGAAAACCGGATTGAAAGGAAAGAAATATAAAAAAATCACTCACCTACACAGATTGACTGAACCGAGTAAGCTTCAGTTGGAAACTACGTGCACTCGACAAGGTTGATTATGGAAGAAAATTGACTCGATTGCCACTGCAGCTTTCCAAAGAGTTGATGAACGGTCGTCCTGTTTACTTCAAGACAGTAGATTGAAGAATGGTCAAATGGAACCGTAATCTGAAAAAGAAAGTATCGAAGGAAAAACATTGTATTATGAGTAAAGGAAAAGCGATAATACAGAGGAAGTAGAGAATTTAAACAAAATTCTTCCAGCAATAAAAAAGGCCAGTATGGTTTCTCTGCAACAAAACGACAATTTCAATCACTTGCAAGAGTATCAAACATTGAAAGAAAAATGTAGCAACTGTTTAAATGAGAGTTAATGCAGATGGCAGCTTGTTTCCGCTGGAAAGCCATAAACAGTTTACCGCAAAAGCGAATCGAAAATAAGATAAATGTCATCAGCCGTAATGACATTTCGCTCCGTGGAAATGAACCATTTCTTAGGACAATTGATTGCGATCGAGTTGACGATAAGCTCCGGCCGGAAAGCTTCGCAGAAAAAAAGTTCGGCAACAACTACGTATTCTATCATCGGTGATATGTCCCTCCTCGAACTCCCTTGGGGTGGAATGGAAGACAGTCTGTGCAAGGACATCACAGTGACGTCTTTCGTAGAGTCTGGTGCAAATAAATTTCGTTTTATTATACACCTCCTGCAACCCGGGGTTCATCCAGTAGCCGAGTACCCCACCAACATTTCGCTATGGAAAATGACCGCTGCTTTTCTGTGAAGTGTTCGGCTACTTTTCATATTAAAGCAGCACCGTTCATTTCAGATGCAGCACCGGAGTTCATGAAATAATTGAAGCGTATGAAATAATTAATGAAATAATTCAACAAATTTAAGCTTTGTTTTGAACCTTTGCAAAAAAATGTGAAAAAATTCAAAAAACATTTCAGAACTCTTGTTCCGTTTGTTTCTTTGTCTTCTGTTCTGTTCTGCCTTTCTCGTTCTGCTGCCTCGCTCCCCTCTGCGGTCCTCTTGTAACCTCCTGATGTGTTCTGCTCGCCTGGTAGCAGGTGTTCCGCCGTTCCTTCGGCTTTGGGAGTTGATATGTTGCCTGACGGTGAAAGATGTATATATTTGTCTTTGTTATTAAAGTTTTTACTTACCATTTGATTCTGCCAGTCCGAAGCGTGTGGGATGTTAACCTCGAATTGTTCCAGTAGTCCACCGAGAATCTTGTACACCCTCGGGTTTAACTAGGGTTTTCTTTAATCGCTTTGGTGTTTGCGTGACAGTACACGCACGCGTCGCTTGATACACACATGTGTATAACGCACGCGCGTTGACCTTGTAAAAAGAACCGCTAACAAGAACCAGCTGATTCTTGTTTTGCCACACTGGTGTGGCGACAACCGATCGCACCGTATGATTATCTTTGTTATATTTTCGCGCAGCATTAAATATACATATGCGCATGGAATTTCTTTGTGTTATCATTACAGTTGTTCGTCACATTTTTAGCATGTAATAAAAGGTACTAAAATATGACCGCAAAATGTTTGATTTAAATTTCAATACAAACTGGCGCTAGGCGCAGTGTACTGCCGGCGTCATTAACAGTGACCAAGCGACTAAGTTGCATGTTTTTTGTGTAACATGTGCTTTGTACGTTAAGAACATGCAAAACGAAAGTGGATGCGGAGCAAAGAACCATACGAATGATCAAAGATGTACTTTTTCCTCCACGAACTTTGGTTCATACCTAGCTTGCAATATGTTACAGATAAGAAATTACTTTTACAAAGATAGGCCATGCCAAAATCTGGTTAAAACTAATTGCACAGCTTACCCACATCCACTACATCCAACTGCAAGTTGGATGATTTTTTTTTCAGATTTCGATGTCGCATCGCATTTTTCATTGCTTAGCATTTGATTGTTTCATGAGATTACGTCTTTTGGAAACTAGTAAAGATCTACACACAGATCTATACACCGATTGGAGACAGCATTCGGAAGTAACGGATAAAAATCTAGCTCTTATCAAAAGCTACTTTTGTGTGCAAAATACGCTCCAACATCTTCTTCTGCCGGAACCATAATCGTTTCCCAGCATAAGGTGAAATCATGTATTGACAGTTGTTATCTCGAAAATAACGGACTAGTTGTTTTTAGAAGATGTTCGAATGGCAGCTATATTTCACACAATTTCAATCCTCCATCAAGCCTTCACCAAGCGTTCACAAAAAAAAAATACTATTACAACCTCCTCTCTCAAAATCTTCATTGCAACTAACTATTTCTTGGCTAACCTCTTCTATCTTATTTTACTAAGCCTTCTTTGATTGGCGTTTATTATATTTTTCTGGCAGCGCTAACAACAGTTTAAAAGAGAGCAGTTTAATGACACTCCTTAGTCAAAACGCTTTCGTTTTTTAAAATGCTGGTTACCCTAATATAAATACATAAACTCGTGTAGCAACTGCTCAAGCGGATAGAAAATTAATCACTGCCGGACAAAGATTACCGTTACTTTGTAATTAACATTTGAACTGAGAAACACGGCCACGACGTTTGCATTAAAAAATAGACAAATTTTCGTCGACGATCAGAAAAAAATCAACCACGTGTATTGAATAAAGTAAATTTTATTGTAAGATTAAGATTTTAGTACTTTCAAAATAACTTCCGACGGCCAGTTGGCCTTGGCCGAAACTTTGGCTTAGCCAACCAAACCAACCATGTAGGAATGTTTTCAGTTGCTGTAAATGTTTTTTTCGATTGGTTGTAGTTGATAGGCATGAGCAAGGTGAGCAGTGTGGGATATTTCAATTATATTTGACCCATTCAACTCCTCCGATCCTCTTTACGCATGATTTACTGTGGCTAGGTATGTCCAAACCACTGAATCGTCTTTATCGTGTTTTCTGATAAAGTGGATTTATTCCGGAAGACACTGCACACTATACACTTCTCCATACGCCGGAAGTCTTGACAGGAAGAACAGCGACTTTGGGCAAATCCTTCTCGCTGATTTTCACTTTTAAAATTTATTATATTTAAAAAAAATTAAATTTTCGCTTTAAAAATACTGTAACAAGCTTCAACAGTAATATAAAATACTAGGCTTTTTCGCCACTTGTCGCCATCTGGTTTTAAATAATCGTTGGTCACGTGGTCCGCTATTAAGCTGGATGTTTAACACACAATCAAACGTAGATGGTTGTTGTCAAACTTGTTTTAAATTTAAACGAAATGCTACTCTTTAATTTGCTTTTAACAGAAAGTTGCTAACGTGTTCCGTTTTTTCATGAAAAGTCGTTAAAATTTGTCTCATTTTTTAAATGCCAACGTTATTGTAATATTCCCGAAATGCAAACGTTCGTCACTAATCAAGATTTAATCGGTATAAGGACAGTCTATGTCGATTATGTTGGACCTCTTTCACGCCCGAAGATGAAACTCGAAAAAGAATTCTATATTTCAAATATCAAATGGCGAACATGAATCCTTAACATCAAACACCTCGCAATAGTTGGCGTTCGAGATCATTGATTCAAATGATCAATGCATCGCTGGGATATATTTTTGATGTTTTGAATATAATGGACACACTTTTTGAATAGCCGAACATATGTTAGTTTGATATGCATTCGTTTACCTTTGATATGCATTCACAGATGTAAAACGTGCAGCGGTAGCAATGGTAGCAACTGGGAAAGAGTAAAAATTGATTGCGGAAGAAAAAAATATCGCATCCACCCTTCTTAGAACATAACTTGAGCCAGCAACTAGCAAACTTGTAATTTGTTTTTCCAACGCTGTAATTGCTGATATGCATGTGCATGTGCATGCGCAAACAGATCGTTCCGAGCTAACAGATAAATGTCATCAATAAATTGAATAATATTTGTCTATTTTCTCGTTGTCATTATAGGTATGTAATACTTATACGATTTTGTAATAACGTAAATGAAAACATACCCACATATAGAAATTCTGTCGAAGGATTCTATATTCTATCGAGTGTTGCTTTGAAGAGACCGCACGAGAATGCTTAGAATGCTTTTGAAATCATACATTTTGGATCATCTAAAACACAATCATTTCTGAGGCGATTGAGATGATATAAATATTATTGCATAGGTATTTAGTGGAACTATCTTTTGTCTGAATGATGCACTTGGCTAGGAATAACCATTAAGGAGCAATTTTGTTTTATTTCTTCTCTTTATTGTGCATCGATAATAGATTTGAAAGCGTCAATGTTGTTTACATTGGAAAATGTTCTACCGTTGGTGGCAGCGCTGGTGCCGGTAAATAAACTTTCCGTTCAAACTGTAACGGTTTATGCTTTCCATCCGTCGCTTTATTTCATTTTTCATGCAAAGTTTCACTCAAGAGCGGGTTGAAAAATTTCGGCGCTGCAGCGCGAATGCGACGGGGCATAAATCAGTCGCTGCGTCTCGCTCCGATCCACGGGGATAGGCCTGAGTTCATTCAAAATTGGTAGTAGGGTAGCTAAAAGTGGACCGGCTCGACATTGATCGGGCTATTCTGGTGTTGGTTTTATTTTTGTTGTCGAGAGACATTGCATTGACCGATTGCTGAGTTGCTTTGGAATTGGTAACAGACACGCAGACCGTTATATGGCCAAGTATTTTCTGTTGGTGCGTGATAAAGTTTTCCCCTGTTTTGCTTCCTTGGGCCCCATTCTTTCGGTTTTTTCACGAATGTATGGAATAGTTTCTGATTTCTGTCAGCATTTTTATCTGTCCATTTTGCTAATAGATTTGAAACGTGTAATTCATGTAGGAATTCCAATGTGCAACAAGTATAGCAAATAAAATATAGAATAACAATTAGCAACTGATATCATTCTAATTTTGTAAATTTTGTTACAAGATAAATGTTGTCGGAGCGTTTATTTTATAACTTTATTTTAAGACATCAAATCACATAAATTATATTATATCAAGTCCTTTTCTATCTTTTACAAGACAATACAGTACTGTTACATTTTACTATAAAATTAAGAGTAGTAAATCGTTTATAGATTGTATATTTCTTTTAAAAAAGAATAGCCTCATAATTGTAGCTTATGTGCTAACGAATTGCACAAATGAATAGCTTCCTCTAGTGTGGTCTGAAAATATCTGAGCATTTTTAATGGAATCTGTAATCCTGCACCATATTCGCCACAAGCACCAACTACAACTGCCACACATCGCATTCGCCATGAACGGATAATTAAGGATGTTAATGGGAATGTTAATCTACGGTACAGCTAAGCAGCGGTCTTGCGATGTGAGGTGGTTCTGTAGCACTCATCCACCCCCCCCCCCCCCCCCCCCCACCCTCAGTATACGCGCTTCAACCGCACAAGCACATGGACGGCAGGAAAGTAGATTCCCGTGTACGGCCGTGCTAAAGCAGCAAACATGCTCGTTAAATGAAGAGGTGTGTGGGGCAGAACACTTCGGGACACATTATGATATAATCAGAACACATAAACGAGCGATGTTGAGTGGGAACGGTAGGGCAAAAACTTGCAAGCTCTTCGAAGCAAGGACTAGAATATGTTTTGTCTGAAGGTGACTTTGGCTTTTAGCAGAACAATATTCATACTATTGTTTAACGCGACCAGTTTGTTGTGGACGTCTTCGTTAACTGCTGCACAACATTAGACATGTTTTTACGCACAGTTTTCAAGTGAAGTTTCATATTTAAAAACATCTTTTATTCAAGCCGATTTATTTCCAACGTCTTTTCTGAATTTTTATTTTGTAAATTAAATATGTTAGCTACTCCATGAACGATCCGCAGGGCCTACAAGTTTGACGGTCTGGAAAACAAAGCTCGAAAACTTATTTTTCCCGCAATGGAAAATTAAATATTCAGTCGCATACTTTGGCTCGGTTTTGGAACACTCTCAGAGAACTCCAACGTCAAAGTTTTCCTACCCACTCAGCGTAACTATTTAATTTAACCCATTCTTCAGCGCTTCGTAAAAAAAGTAACAAACTAGTAAGTGAAAACAGAAATACAAAAAAAAAAATAACCCTCAACCCGTTAGTTCTCGGTTGCAAATTGCGGGAAGCTCCGTTTCCGTTTTCGCGAGCGCGATCATGAATTTTCGATTCGCCTCCATTTCCGGTTACGACACAACCGGAACCGGGGGCTAGCGCTCGATGATGGGGTTCCATTTCGAAGTTTCTCCAGCTGCCTGCCGCAATTGGATGCGCCAATACGGCAATCGACGGTGAAAGAACGAAAGCCGCGGTGCAGACGGCAAATGAACGGCTCTAGAAACCATCCATTACGTAAAAAGGTGTAACGTTTAAATTTACCGTCATTTGCGCGGCGTTAACCCTTGGTTTTGGAGAAGACGGGAACGATGCAGAAACACGAGGGACGTTGTTGTACTTTTCTGGAAAACTTTCGCCCAAGAATGGCAACTTGGGCCGCCGCTACTCAGCCCCAAACCACCCTACCCGTTCGTTAACCCCCCGCCCAACCCGGTGCAGGTTTCGCTCGAAGGGCAGGTTGTTTTCTTTTCCACAGCGTCCACCGATTCTATGCAAAGCGCACAGAACGGGAATGTGGTAGCTACGTGCTAATGGTACGGTTTCCGTAAACGGCGCATAGAGTGACGACGGCCGTTTGGGACGCTTAAAGTGGTTCTCCAGTTGGAATAGTTTGTTGTGGCTTTTACGTTGGAAAAGCCGTTTGGGCGGCACTTGACTGGAATCGCTAATTTTCGTACCGGCAAGGTGTATAATTTTTGTGGAACTTAGCGGTTCACAAAATGTGGGGAAATAAAAGTGAATAGTTTTAAGTAAGGCTCCTATTTGAAGTTAACAGCTACTTCGGTTGGTTGTGAAATTCTTCTCCCAGTGTTGTTTAACACGTTAAGCGCTACGTCGGTCCCATGGGGCCGACAGCGTTCTTTCCCGTATGCCGGCGTCGGCCCACTCGGACCGACAGAGTCGTTTTGGTAGGGGCACCGGTGCTTCGGGACCGACAGCGTAGTAAGTTTTTCTGTCGGTCCGCAATATTAGAATCATTTGTTTACGAGTCGTTGGGAAACGAACAAAATTTCATCATAAGGCTTTGCATTTTCTAGAATAAAACACAGTTGAAATAATAATTGAACATGAATTTGTTCATCGATGTCGGCAGATATCGCTGTGGAAACATTGTTTCTATTAGTAGTCACACATCGCTTTGTAGACAGAATTGTTCTAATTCTAAAGAAAACAGATGCCACACATTCAAAGTCTGACCGTATTTTCATTTCTCTGTTTTGCCTGGTTCTGTTTCGTCGGGACATGATTGAACGTGAAAGCACTCGTCGTTGATAGTTCGCTCGTCGTTGATAGTTTGCTACGAATCGTCGGCAGAACGGAAAGCAGTACAAATTACGCGTAGCGCTTAACGTGTTAATAAAAATTCTAAAACATCACACAATCATCGTTTCCTATTAGTGTTTGGTGTAATTTGTTGGGTACGCAAACGAAATGATACTCTTTGATGGTTTTTTTTTCAACACATATTCTTTTTAAGGAATGAAAGATTCGATTTCGCTTCAGTTATGCTTGTGGGAACGTTCGAAATAGCGATGATGGTAGCAAATTTTATGTCATCAATGAACTTGCTCGAGCTTCTACTCCAACGAGGAGAAACCGTGAACCGACAGGAGTATGATCAAAGTGTGGATAAAAATAATCTTGCAAAATTCATCATTGAATGATTCGCACAATCTCAACGGCCATCATTGGGTACGACTTGTTAATGCGGACTGAATGGAAATCAAAGCAGAAACGAGTCGGACGAAACCTTGCGCAACCATGACCGCCTTTTGTTCGACAGAACGAAACGTGAATTTCACAACACCAGTCCAAAAATGCTTCGTTAGCCGAGCGAGTGAAATTTATCGTGCCGTTAATATGCAGACAGCGAAAATCTCTGTTCCCTTAGAAGTCTTTTTTTTTTTTGGTTAGCTGCCTTTTTTTTTCCTCCCTCCGAATGTGGTGCTTCGTTGAGGAGGTGGTATTTTATGGAAATAAGATCCGTTTTTCAACCGAGCTCTACCATCCGGCGCCGACCAAACAAGGTTTCTTCGTACGAAACGATGCCCACTCGAACTTTATAAACTCGGCGGGAAGGCGAACTGATGGTTCCCGGTCGGTTCGCGTCTCGTTCCGATTTGATGCGCCTACCTTCAACTGCTTCCCTAACCGTCACTCGAGCTAAGGATATCGCGGTATTTGCTTAGGGAGCGAGAATCCTTTGTGGGCCACTCGAGCGTAACGCGACGAGAAGACGAACGGGCCTACGGGGGGGGCAGGGGGTACTTTTACGCCACAACGAGTGTGGTCCGTCTGCTTAAAGTGACCAACTTGAAGATAAAATCTTGGGAATGTTTTCCACTCGAACGCTGCCCATTTTTCGGCATAAAGCCTGACAATCCGGACGATTATGATGGTGGCAGAGATCCGGAAGATGAGTGTGTGTGCTGTCGAATAGGATAGGGATGCGCGTCTAGGTCAAAGCGTGCGAATTGAGGCTGGATTTTTATAGATACTCGTTTGAATAATCCTATGTTTATGCTGGGTGTGTGTTATGATGGCTATGTTGAGCAATATTTGCATGTTCTTTATTATTCTTCTCAATTTTTGCTGCATACATATTGTTTGGAAAAAGGTTAAATAAAAATTGAACAGTTTTAAAATTGCTACGTCAATAAATGGTGAATTTGTATTTAAGTTTGATGAAAATAAAACACATTATCTAAAAGCTGGTTCAAACAATGGAAACATATTGGTAATGATGATTTACTACAGGAGCAAAATAGAAAGTGATAAAAAAGCGGAACAAAACTGGGTAAATATCTTCGGAATTAAATCATCCTGCAAAAAACCGGGTGCAAAAAGTGAGTAGGTTGTCCTGGAGAACCTTTTCCCGTTTTTCAACTTTCCCCCTTCTTCGGTCTTCGGTATCTCGGAGATATTTTCTTCAGACCATCCAAGCACAAAAAAGCACACTAACATCAATGATATAGAGATT
Source organism: Anopheles ziemanni (assembly GCF_943734765.1). Taxonomy (NCBI): domain Eukaryota; kingdom Metazoa; phylum Arthropoda; class Insecta; order Diptera; family Culicidae; genus Anopheles; species Anopheles ziemanni. Next base: position 79,130,530 of record NC_080705.1, read on the forward strand.
TTTTCATCGTGTCGGAAAAGAGCTTTCCACGCTGGTAGAGAAACCCCCCATAAGTAATCAAAAGCACCTGTGTTCAATTAATGGAAAAGTAATCTTACTTCCGGCTTCCAGGCACCGCTTTTTTGCCGTTCACCATATTTTCACCAACCGTACACCCTTATGATTTCTCTATTGAAGTTGACGGTGCGGGTGTATGTATGGTTATGTCTGTGTGTGATTCTGTTTGCTGGGAAGGTTTGGTAAGGATTTCAGGCTGTGCAAACAACTGGGTCAAAAATGGTGCGGATTGGAAAATGGAAGCACATTTCTATTTGCTCGCCACTAGTCTATGGTTTAACGTAATGGCCCATCCGGGGTGTTAGGAAGCAACCACCAGGAAAGAAAGTTTTAGAGGCGAACTGCAAAAAAGTTCACCTACCCATTACCGGAAATTTCTGGTCAGACTTACTACAAATAACTTTAGTTTTTTTTTTAAATATAATTAAGAGTTTGTTTGCTATTGATATAACGTATTTCATAGTTTTTTAATATAAATTACAGGAATTGTGAATGTCATTTCAACTTCTGTTTTAACTATTTCTGCATGGCTATCAGTTTTGATACCCAGCTGTCATTAATTCTAAAACGTTGTTGTTCCATAAGTTAATGAAAATGCAACATAAAAATTATAGTAATATGAAAAACGAATTCTTTCGAAAGCTAAGCCTTTGCTTAGCCTTAGAATATGGTCGGTTTAATACGTAATAGAAACAAATTTAATGAAAAAAGAGTGTACTAAAAAAGTGTACTAAAAACGCTTGACAGTCAACGTGTTAACCATTTTGTGTTTTCTTTGCGTGTTTGCTTGCCCTTAGTAATATCATACGTCTTTTTAGATAACTAATTTTTGAAATTTAATTGTTTGAAAAGTTTCGTTTAAAATAAAAATACACCCTGCATTGTTTCCTCGAAAGAAACAGAAGGTGTGCTGTAAAATCCATTCCAACTTTAAAAAGTGCTTCCGTGCAAACGGCATCGAAGCATTAGGCGCCTCCATTAGGTTTCCCAGTTGCTTCCGGACCAATTCCGTTACGCTCATTTGAAGACACACGAACAAAAAAACAGAACAAAATCGATCGATTTTACTTCCACTGCGAGCCACCTTGTCGGTTTCCAGCTAACGTTCGTTCGACTAACGTAGTATTTGAAAGGCCTTGCGCGGGCATCCTTTCAGAGGTCCCGCTCGCTCCGCTCTTCGGGGCCCCCCGACGAGACGCGGCAGGCAAGTTTGTTTTTATGGCTTTAGCATCATCCTCTTCGGCCGTTGCTGCGATGCGCTCGCAACGCGCACAAGGGTGGATGATTTCGCTGGACCAAAAAACAAACACAAACAAAAAGCGAGAAAAAACCTCTCCGATGGCTGTACGTGGATGTTCTGGATCATCGGAAATGGACGGCGCCGAACGAGCTGCGAGCGAAAAAACTGTTGCACAGTGTACGGCGTTAATCCGGGGTGGACATAACTCAGCGGTGAAGGTAATATTTGGATAATGAAATTAAACTTTTACGTTGTCGGTGCGCATAAAGCAGGGTTACTTTTAATTAGAAATCCTATTAAACATTCTTTATTCGAGCGCAAATTTACCGGGTTGAGGGATTAGTTCGAATATATATATATATATGTGGTAGAGTAAATCTTTCCTCTGAAACTGCACTTTTTTCAATACGAATACGCTATGTTTAAGTAAACTGTAACAATTAGTTTGTTTACATAAATTCTGGTTCAAAGAAGTAAGTATTCCTATTTTCTTTCTAACACCAACACGTCAACCAGGTTCGTTTAGTTGGCGAGTAAAATGATCTTCTATTCATGTTCTTTTTACAAGCTTCGTCAATTTTTTTTCTATCCTTGCTTCATTTACACCTTTATATAAAAAAAAGATTTCAAAAGCCATGCGATTTGTATCGACGCATTTTACTGCACTGCATGGAAGCGAGGGGCGATAAATCCATCGGTGGTTGATGTAGTGACCCTTGTGTAGCACTTTTTAGTGTTCGGTTTTGTATGATGATCGGAAAAGTTGATGAATGTTTTTTGCGCTCTCTAACTGCACCAAATATTCATTCCAATATGGTCGCAACACCCGAAAGTACGCACACGAGAAAAATAAATTCAAATGACTCATGCATTTTAATAGTTCAGGCAGAAATGAAACACGTCCGCACATGAATGTTGAACGGGAAGGTTGAATATTCATGCAAACGATAACGAATTTGTTCCTTTTTTCACATACTCATATTTTTATAGTCGAGCCTAAGCATTTCTTTCTTTTTTTTTAAGGTATTAATAGAAGTAAATACACAGCCAACATGTCAGTAGCTCGTTGTTAATGAAATTCTTCGTCAAATTGGAAGTGTGTTTTGCTCTCGTCTCGGAACTGTTTGCCCTGGGCAAAACTCATGCGCAGTGAATGTAAACATTTAGTGTACTTCCATATTGCAGCCCGAAGCGATTGGGAAGGTGTAAATTTGCTGCAATATATGCACGTATAGTTTCATTACTCCGAAACGTACCCAGGCACAGTTCGCACAACAAAAGGATGAATCATCGTTTACGGCCCAACGTTCTTGTTTAGCAATATTTCATAATACCCTTCGGTTCGGCCGCTTCCGGGAGTGTCTATTGCATCGTTCTCGTTGCCGGTACAATACAGGTGTGCCTCAAGGCATCTATGTCCCTACCTGGAGCAAGCCTTCCAGCCTGACACAATTATCGTACAGTGCAATCATAACATAATTGTGCTTTATATGCTTCCACTGTCGGCGGTGGATCTAAACTGCACTCTTCGGAGTTCGCCGAACCAAGTGAGACACACCGATCGAGCAAACCTTCCGGGGGTACCTTTGCACCTTGCATAAATTTATGCTCCTGCCATTGCTGCATTAGCTCGTCAGATATTAAGAATTTGCTCGGTCGAGTGCGGAAAGTATGCCTACCGAAGCGGGCGCTCGATAATGGCGCTCGAGTCGTTTGCTTTTCCTCAGCGACCGCCCAACTCGAGGGTCTATGCAGTCGAGAGTTCACCTAACTGTACAAATGTTACTGTTGGACGGAAACGTACGTAGCAAGTCGGTCAAGTGGGAGCTTAGTGGAGCTTAGAGTATAAAGTACTGCAAAATGCAGTGCAACAGTGTCTTTATGCACTTCCATCAATGGCTTCCTTTCTGTCTTTCCTTGCACAAGGATTGCGTTACGCCGGTTGTTGTGGTATTATGAATATTAAGGAAATATGGAGTTGGTATTTTGTTGAGGCCAACGTGAAGAACCATTGGTCGACGACCAGTAATGTTGCAAACTTGGATTAGTCAAAATTCATCGAATGCAATTTACAACGCTATCGATTACCTTTTTAGCGAAATCGTCTTAATTGAATCACTCACAATTTAGCTCCCGTTCAAGGATTATGTTCTTTCTTTCGGAACATAGCTGCATACACTTTCCCTGACCGCATTCGTTTCGTGTTTGCGTGCTTTGCGCTCCACTCAGACGAGGGATTATTTGGTTGTGGAAATTTCTTTGAGGTTTTTCTCCCGATTTTGGCCGGCTTCCCGTGCTCGTTGACCCCCGTAATGGCCGTACCTGAGTGGGGTTCACTCGACTAATCACGCCACCTGCATTTGGGCGAAGGTGAAGTAGAAATGAAGAAATGAAGGCAAAAAAATCGTCAGTTCCGCTTCAACGACCGGATGATGGATGCTTTCTGTCGGAAGGATAATTGAATATTCTAGTCCAACATTTGCGATTGGATTGCGTTCGTTTGCGAGCCCTTGCCTACCTTGTCTGTTTATCACCTGCAGCATGCGGGGGCGCAAAAATGGAAGGAAAGCAAAGCACGAAAAAAAGGTACAACCTAAAAGGTATTACTTTTTCTGGCCCAGAAAATGGACGCAAAGTAATCTGTGCCTGGCCCGGATTCGGTTGCGTTGGGGAAGAAAAGGTAAGCGTTGCCAGCTTCCGGATGGATTTGCGTTGGGATAGGAAAAGCGTCTCGGTTCATTAGCACCGACAGCTAACGCTCAAGCCAGCTTTGGTTGCGTCAGTTTCCCCGGCAGCCACTTGCCGCCGAAGACGCAAGCTTGCTGATGCCGCTTTTGATCTTTTAGGCCTCGTCGGTGTTTGATCCGAAAATCGATACTTTGTGCGCTTGGCAAGCTGCCAGGCTGCTGCTTTCTGAACGCATGCGTCCACATACATAGGGAGAAAAAAATCTCCACTTTGTTCGGGCCATTGCTTAGAAGTGTTCCTACACTAAGGCCACTTGTGCATGGATGATGCGTAAGTATTGCAACGATTTCAAACGCCCAACGATAAACGATAGGCTTGTTTTGCGATTGCAGAAGTTATGCCTTGTTTGTAATATGTAACGATAAAGACTTACGTTATTTTTATGATTATCGTGTAGTTGATAACGATTTCTTTAGCACAAAGGAAAAATAAACGATAAGTAAATGAACAACGTTTGATTAGGCTAAGATCTGGTAGAAGCAAAAATCAAGTTCTAGACCAGAGTTAGTGGGGTTAAAAACAAAACACTGCAAGTGTTGAATATCGTGCAGCTGATAACAATTTCTTGAACAAAATGTAAAAAATAACGGTAAGCAAACAAACACGCTTCGATCTTACCATATGCGGGAAGAAATAAAAATCAAATTCTAAAAACGAAATAGTCAATTTTTTTTATAAAACACTGCAAGTCTTGAATGTCGTGTAGATATTGATGATTTCTTAAACAAAAAGGAAAAAACAACGGTAAGTAAACGAACATAGTTTGATTATGTTAAGATCTGGAAGAAGTGATAATCAAATTCTAAAACAGAATTAGTGGATTTCCAAATAAAACACTGCTTGTCTTGATTAGCGTGTAGTTGAAAACGATTTTTTAAGCAAAAAGGAGAAAATGCCGGTATGTAAACGAACACAGTTTGATCTTAGTATACGCTGTAAGAAGTAAAAATCAAATTCTAGAACAGAAATAGAAAATGTTATAATAAAACACTGCAAGTCTTGAATATCGTGTACTTGATAACGATTGCATACATTCAGTTTAAACGTCCACAAGAGGTGTAGCCACGATCGAAAACATGGCGGCAGGGGCCTCATTTCCTCTTTTACCACGATTTCTTTATCAAACAGGAAAAACCAATGGTAAGTAAACGAACACGGTTCGATCCTAGCATATACTGTAAGAAGTTCAAATCCTACAACGGAATTAGCGAACTTAAAAATAATACACTACAAGTCTCTTTAATAAGTGTTGAATTGTGCATGAAAAGAAAGCTCCTATTTAATAACCAAATCTATTCTTTGTCAAGTGTATCGGGTGGAGTATTTAATCGTTGAATCAAACGGTAATTTTGGGTATCAACTAGTCACCACCAGCTAAACATACATCTCCCCGACTCAACAGTATTGAGTATTGAGCGCGTGCCAGCAAATTCGTTTCCGTGCCTTTTGCCAAATGGTTGACGAATGTTTCACTTGAGGAAACTTTATTTTAAACCCGACGTGGGGATTTAATTTATCCTCTTCTCCAACTTCTTCCGGTCCGGTGTGGGCCGATGGCGATCATCCAACAGGTCTCCGCCGTCGTCAATTAAGCTGTAGCCCAATTATGGATTCTTGGCGTGGCACGAAAACTTCTACTTTTCCCGACCGTCTGGCCAGGACAAATGGAAGCTGGCACGGAATTGTTGCTGAAAGGCGGCGTGAATCGGAGCTAAGTGGAGTGTATACGCTGTTGTTGACTTATGGTTGATGGTGCGACTGACCGGCACGAAGTGAAGTTGCGGCGGCGGTGGCGGCCATTGCACCGGTCAGCCATTGTGGATCGGGCCGGGCATTATTGTGCAATCAAATTAAATTATGAAACACACGCTTGGGAGTGAAGTGGCTCCGGGGACGCATTCATTGACTCGATGTAGCTGGATCTGTTTGGGTGTGATTTTGTTTTTCGACGCAAATACTGAAAAAGATAAGACACGAAACACTGGCAAGTCGCGTGCTGCCGATCTGCTGTTTTTGTGGCATACGGAATGCAATGGGATAGATGTTTCTAGGGCAGCCTCTGATTGTTCCATCCTCCCTCTCACAGATGCTCAAATATATGTGATGCTTTTTTGTTTTGCAAACCAATAAAACACACGAAATGCTTTCGAATGTTATCTCATGGTTTGCACTCATGCCCAATAGAATGAACGCACAGCTTTTTATTTATTTGTTGTTCGTCACGGCATTAATCAATCTCAGCAGGCGGGTGTATGTGTGTTTCTGGGCCACCATGGAGGCACAGAATGATAAGTTCCATATCTCGAGTTGGGTTTTGCAGGAAAGAAGATTTACGCCGTCACACGATCACTGGCTGTGTGCTCAACAAAGTTTAGCTCAACAATAAAGTGAGAAAGAGAGCTGTATTACGTCATCGTGCCTAGCAAGACAGGGAGATACATTAACTACCGTAGTGGTGTAACTTGAGCCATGATGGTGGTGCTGTCGGCACTATGTAATCTCAACCATGACCAGCATCCAGCAAAGTATGCACACTTCCCGCCGGAACGGAGAGCTTAGCATTGTACGCAGTGGTGCAAATGTGATCACATCCGAAATTGAGCAAAAGGTTGGAGCCATCCGAAACGTGACCACCCGGCAACGCCAGTGCCATAGAGACATGGCATTTCTGTGTGACGTTGTCGGAGATTTAAACTGTTTCACGAGGTGACACTTAATCCGACTGTGAAACCGACGGTGTTTCATGTGCTTTTAGGGACGTTTTATCGGCTCGTGTGAGATTCTTGTGCTACGTTTCGCAAATTTACACCTTCAGAAACTAATTACTTACTTCTTAACAACTTCTCTTTACACTTTCCATTCATTTCGAAAAGAAAATCCTTTGAGTTTTTCATAATCTGAAACAAACGGTTCACTAAGCATGTTGCTTTGAGTATACTGAAGGACTTTTATTGCATTCATAAAGTGACCAAAACTGTTCAACATAAAAAAAAAATCCATCCAATCAGGAGGCTTCGGGCGAAAATCAAGAGCTTAAGAGAGAATAAAAAACTATTAAAAAGCAATTTCCTGTCGGCTGAAGGCCACCCCTTGGTCTTCACTCTCTTTGCGACTTTATCTCACTGATGTTGAAAGTAGACTTTGCTACTGTTTGAGTATTTTGATTATTCGTGTTCCTCTGTTTACTTTTATTTTCTCCTGTAGCAATTTTCATTATCCGGCAATATTCAAGCATCGTAAAATTAATCCAATTGAGCTTGCCATTACCAGCGATAAAGGTAGGGTGCCGAGAGCATGGCACTCAACTGTTTCTATATTCTTTTCGGAAGAGCCGAGGCAGTCACAAGGAGTGGTGATGATTTTTTTGGTTTAATTTGAAAATTTGTTTTGAGAATAAATTACTTTGAATGTGGTGGATAAAAAGAGAATTGAAATATGTTTATTCGTGTACAACACACCTCATAAATTAAGAATTCATGATTTCACATGTTGATTGAGTTTTAGCTGACAAGGTAGCCAAATCTGCTGATTGAATACTTGCCCGTGGCTCAGTCCCTCTGTAAATTGTCAATTGGGGCTAAGTGACATTTATTTTGATTCCTCCACGAGCTCCACGGGCCGCCGGGTAACGACAGGAGAGGGGATAATAAAAGGTCGCCCCACTCGCCGGACCCTGTCACCGTGAAGGGAAATGAAATAAGTCCCCAACGGAGACACAATTGCAGTGCCGACGTCTTGAAATAGAATCCCGGGCCTACATCCGGTCGCTCAAAGACGACTAACAGCTGTTTTTGGCTGCCGGGATTGGTTATTTCCGTAGCCAGGCACAGGCTCCCGAAAAAGGTTCCAAAGCTGACGAAAAATGGGTCGTCGAAAGGGGGGAGCTTTCCTTCCAATTTCCCTCGTTCGCTCTCGCCGACGGGGAATGCCGGTACCGGTGTCGTTCGGCCGAGATTCAAATAATTCCCCTCGGGCTGTTTGGCAGCGTCAATTGTAGCGCTTAGAACCCTAACGGGGACATGTGTGCGCTCTATTGGAAGGTTTTGGCATCTTTGCTTCTCAACTATGGAGGTTTTTTTTTTGGTACGCTTCAATAAGTGGAACTCTTAATGTTAGAACAACACTGAAAGGAAGGTTGGATGTGGCTTTACAGCTAGACATTGGGATTGAAATTGGTATAGATAATTATTGTGTCTATTATCCGATTCAAAATCGCTTTGAAGTGAAAATATCAATCGAACAAATGTATAAGTAGTTACTCCAATTTGAATTAAAATCTCATAGGAACTATTTTCACAATATTTCTCTGGAAAATCAGATCTTTTCACTCCTATCCAGTTCTGTTGATAAGCATTCGATTTAGAGCCTGTTTGCTAAACACAAACCAACGAAACAAACTTCATCATCTCAGAGTGGAAAATATCCCGATAGCCATGTCATACATGAAGGATGATACATTAGTTCGTGCATTCTTGCATGTACAACCAGCGGTGCTTTGTGGGTGGTGTGGGAGTGGGGCCTTCCCAGCCTGCTTTTGTTTATCACAATTCACGCACGCGCGCTACCGTGCGCTGTCTGCGACTCGTGGAAGAGGAATTTGGAGTGAGGGTGGCTGTAAGTGACCTCGGAGACGAGCGCAGTGAAGGTTGGACAAACCACACTGCGAAGCACTGCGTGTGTAAATGCGAAATTGAAGTAGATTGAGCTGAGCATTTTCAAAGTATGTTTCTCTTTCTCGACGACAAGCTTCGCGGAACAAATGTGTAACGAAAAGGAAAAAAAAGGATGCGATTGAAGGACGGAATCAAGGGTGAAAGTAAAAACAGAGTATGAATAAATGAGGATGGAAAAAGGCAGAACTCAATTTAAATTTAATTTCCTAAACGAATGAAGCAGAAAACTTAATTAAGATGCTAGCCAAAATGGCTCAATGTGAAAAAGAACAGTCGAAAGAAAAATGATCGATGCTTTAGCGAAAATACTAGACTTTTGTGAAGCAACTAAATAGCTAAGAAAAACCTGAATAATTTTCCCATTGCTTGAAGAAGTGGCATACAAAAGTATCAACGAAATCATTCTACATTCCAAAAAATGATTTGCCTTGTTTTTCCTGAGCGAGATTTATATGCTCAGAACATGAGCGAGAGTCGCACACACACGCAATGCATTTACGAGTGCAACTTGTCATTCAGCGTTGAAGGTAATTGAACCCCTTAACACTTTGACGGCCGCACAATTCACGGTGTCACAACGCTTTGCGACCGGCGCGTTTGCACTTGTTCCTCCGTATCTGGCCGCCCTGTTTGTTAATTCTTTTTCAATCTTTATTATAATTTACGAACGAACAGCAACGCGCCCTGTGGAATTTGTTTACTTTCCATTTGATATTCGTTTACATTCAATAGTCTGTGGTGCGTGTCTGGTGACAGCGTTGACAGCACACCAAAATGATGTGATCGGATGCAAACTGAAACGGAGCCATTACATCTATAGATGTAGCCGGCCGTCAGAGTGTTAATAAGGATATGATAAACTTCACCGTCGCCTCGCAAGGACGAAAACGATAACAGAACACGCAACGCTTACACCTACAAACAACGGGAATCGATGTCTTAGGGGTGAAAGTTGCCCGACATTTCAACCCCTAGCAAATGGAGAGAGGGGTCGTGTTCTTACTCCCTTGTTCTCACCCCCTACGAATTTCATTTTCTTTGTTTCAATCTCTTATTGTTTAGCTGTAGCAAAACCGGACGGTGGCTAGGGTGTCAGAGCATTGGAAGAGGTTTGTCTTCCCGGGGGTTTGCGGAGTTCCTGCGGAGGCTGATAAAATGTTAATAAGGATACGCCTTCAAGCGATGAGTCTGCTGTCCTCTCGCGGACCAAGTCAATGACCTGAAAGGAGCGTGCGTGTATCGTGAATTGCATAAAAATGCTTGCAAACCAATTATGTTGATGCGCGAATTGACTAATGACTGTTGAACATAAAGGCAGGTTTATGAAACATCTGTCGCGCTCTTTAAGCGGCTTGGAATTAATACTAGTTCTAATGATAAATAAATAATAATCATAACATTCCATAAAACGGAACTTTTTTTTATCGTATTGCTTATAATTTTCTAATAGTTGCATTGGCGGTTGAAATATTCAACTCATTCATTTTTATTTATTTTACACTTGTTCCATTAAGTTTATTGAATGTCAAATTACAAAAAAGAATGTGAATTCCTTTTAAAATAAACAACGCCTTTTCCACCGATGCTTTCTCCCAAAAACGACATTTAGTTCGTTATGTGGAGATGAAATTAGTCAAAATTTCCTTATGAGTTAGGTCTTTATTATGTTTCAACACCCTGCATTCAATACTAACAAAAGCCGTTGGTATTGATATTGATCTTTATTTCATTTGAGGAAGTTGTTGATAAACTTGTTTGAAACTAGCGAGTTTGTACAAAGTTCTAGCACACTTGTGACTAGTTTTTTGTTTTTTATCGCTGGCACTAGCCATTTGTATCGCTTTTGAGTAACATTCGTTTTGTCAAACCACCTGAATCACGTGCTCGACAGCGCTGGCGCCTTTTGCGTGCCAAGGGAAAGTTTTCAGTAGCTTACCTCATTAACAATGTCTCCCAGCAGGTGGAAATAACTTCCTTCATGGGCCGAAGGCAACCGTTCCGTTTCTAGAGTGCCCGGGAAAACTTTCCCTTTCGACGAAGGTTGTTGTGAGAGAAAATATTACTTTTGAAATGATGTACCGCTTTCATCTGGCACCGCTGCTTGCAAAAGCAGCGCAGCCGACCGTTGTTTTTCCGATTCGTTTGCTTTTCCTTTTCCGACTCGCTGGTACGATAACTCGTCACTGCCACTCACTTTACCTTTGAAGCCAATTTTAACGAGAAACCACTGCTGGGTGGGGGGAAAAGAAGGACGAATGTGAAAATAAGGAAAATAAGGTTGTGATTGTTTTGGCCATTTGAATTTTCTCTAACGCATTCGCTTCCAGTGGGTATTCCCGGATGGCGATAAACTTTTCCCCAACGGGCCGAAATAGTTTTTTCGGGAGACAAAAGAAAACACACAAATAAAGGATTGTCCGTTGGGGGTTTGCAAAACATTGAACTCTTCCGCTACCGTACGGGGACACACAATGCACAATGCGCACGCATGGAAAACCAAGCGCCAGCCACAACACAAACACACCAGTTGGCGTTACCGTGGAAAGCACACTACACTACAACACACACGCGCATTTTCCCATGCACATTGTGGGGTACCTTTCCATCACACACACACAGCCACACACAGGATAGCACCCGAGGTTTTACGTGTGGCGCAAATGTTGTACGGGGAGGTAGAATATTTTACTCCTGAAATTTGTTGCTCCAAATACTATTGTGTGTGGAAAATTGTGTTTCAAAAACCATCTGGGAAAATGCGTCGCAAAATGATCACCAAACACGTTTCTTTGTTACGAAAAAACAACACACTAGATTTAACAAAAACGTTATCGAAAACATTGCACACTACAATGTTTGCTCGGAGCAAGCTTTGATAAACAGCACCTACACAACAAAACCAAACTTGAAAAGATAAATCACCACACAAGCACACATCCTTGCACACCCTGGCCTGCCTTTCAAATCACATCATTTTTCCTCATTGCCACGAGAAGACAGTTGAATAAATCCTTCACTGATTTTTCCGTACATCCTCGGCGCCGGGAAAACCGAACGGGGACCATAATTCCATGAAGGATTTTCGGATTTATCTTATTCCACAACTCACTCCTGCCTCACTTGAGACCCTCCCCACCCAACCGTGCCGCTTCGGGCCTTGCGATCGGCGTGGGCGTGCGGATGGAGCGAATGCGCGTGCTGGGATTGTGGGTGGGATGGGTTTGACAGCTTGGATGTTGAAAAATTCTGCTCACCGGAAGCCAAATCCACACGGGGGCAGCTGAACGATCCGAACTCGTGCGCGATAAGAGCGGAACTAACCGTCCGGTCCCGGAGAGAACGTTGCCGGAGTCGCATACAGTCGGATTCTTCGGAGGGGTTGTCGCGGATTCCATTTACCCCAGAATGCACGCAACCATTGTGCCCTCTCACTCTTTCGTATTGTTTCCATGAGCCACTTTCTCCCTCGTGCAGTCTTTATCAGCATGCCAAGCGCACACGATATTAGGAATGACGAAACCCGAAGTTTCCGCACACGATATTTAACGTACCGGGTCAATTTGACGCACAAGTTTTCCTCAAAGAAATCAAAGAAGAACATGTCATTCTTACACCGAGGATTAAAAATAAAAATATAATAGAAAAACAATACCTTCAAAACATACATTTAAAATTAAACATAAATCGCGTGACAAATTAGTCGATTTCGTTTGTTGAAGATGACTGTTTGGTTTTCAGAATCGAGTGGCTCAAACTCAAAGCAAAATGTGTAGAAGTATCGTTGTAATAAACCCATTTTTTGTCAAAGAACCCTTGTTTAAAACATCTTCCAAAAACGTGTCAAAAATATACCGTTGGTATGCCAAGTGTTAATGCTGCCTGCGAATGACTTCGGGTTCTCGGAAACCACCCTCGATGCTTTTGTCGAGAGAGATAAGGGCATTCTCACCCCGTCTCTTCTTGCTCTCGCATTGCGTTCTTTCGGTGCGGGTGTCATTGTTTGCTCTCGGCCGCCCGTTGGCAGGTGGAATTTGGAAGAGCGACCGAGAAAACATGAAATAAACCCAAAAAAAAGGACGCACCATTACTCGGTACCGATGCGCATGTGTCATTGCACCACCACGAACTTTGACATCCTTTCAAACTCGAACGTCAAAAGGATCCTGTGTCCCACTAGTCAATTTAGCCGTTACCATACAAGTTTTCCCACCCCCGATCCCTCTTGGCCCATGTTTCGGTCTTTGCACACAAGTTGTCGAGTATGCCATCTCTTTTTAGCGTGTAGCTCGTCATCGTCTGTCACGCTCATCTGTATAAATCAACGTTCTGTCGGATCCAACCCGGGTGGTATAAGCATAACTTCCCGTGTCTGGACACAGCGATTCAAAAATTTGTCTGTGTTAGTGGAACCGTGCGTGGAAAGAAGGTCAGTGAAAAAATGACAAGTTCGAGAAGCCGGATCAGAATGACAACAAGAAGTGAGTTGAACACACGCGAACGCAAATCTAATCGTGGTAATTGTTTTAGTTTCTCCTGGTCTTTAATTTCTTTTAGTGATTCCAGAACATCTTCAGTTCGATGGAGACACTCAACTGTAAAAAGTAAGGAAAGCAGCATCTCAGGAAGCCAACAAAGCGACCGGGGAAACTACATCCGAGGCAGCAAAGTCATAGTCGGAAGTTCCGACGCAATCGGTGTCGCCAATCCTGGCCTTGTTAAAAAGGGTAAGTACAAGCATGCCGATATTCATTTCGTACAAGTTGCAGCGTAATGAAATCTCACTCTAGTTTTAGACGACTACAACCAAATCGACCTGCCGGATAGACGAGTGCTTGTTTGCGATGGCTTATTGTGTCCGGAAGTTTCATACACCCGAAACGATAAGCAGTTCCCGTGAATTCTCCTACTTCCTAGAGTGTTATACGTGAGTATTTGTAAAAGGTGTTTAAAACATTTTTCGAGCGTTAAATAAATATTTCATAATTTTTCCAATTTGAGCCTGACATTTTTATTTTGCGAAATCAAGCGAAAGAAACCATTTATCACTACTACATACATACATTCCATGGTTCGCACCAACACATGCATAGATCTGAGCTGTACGTTCTCACTCACACACGCTCATAAGCCCGTGGCTCAAACTCCTCAAAACTCCTCATAACTCCTCAATTTTGTATGGGCAAAATCGAGGTGACACAAAATTAGGAGTTAGCATGCAAGTTTTTGCCTAGTGGGGTGTTTGACAGTACCTAATCACTTATCGCTGGACTTTACAGTCATGCGAGCTGATTGTGTATCCATGGATCGTGTTCAAAAGAAAAACAGCATGGTTTGTACAGCTTTTACCGACATGGGAGGTATGACTCATGGTGTAGGTACTCCAGCGTCAACACAGTCGTTTGAAAATAATGTGTGTTATTGTTTTGAGCTTCGGATTGTCGTCGACACGCAACTGGTGAATTCGTTACCTCTGTTCCAAAATGATCTGTTCAAATGATATAAGAAGTAGAAAATTGTGCTTAAAATTTACATTCTTGTCATAGTTGATGCATTTGCAAAATAATTTAATAACCATTAACGACATTTCAAATAAACTACAATAAAACTATGTGAGGGGGCACATGTAAGACAAATAAGAAATGTCACGTTTCCATTCCTATCTCTTCGATAACGGTGTTTCCAAAATTGGCATGCAATCGACAATTGTGTCATATCAACCAAAGAAGGCCGGCCGTATGCAATGGCAATAACACCAACCGGAGAACCAAGACAACATGCGTCTCGCCATTACGGAGCATGCGCTGGACTGTGATAAGGCAAACCGTGCTGCTTATGCTGACGACTCTTGTCTCTGCATTCTACGGCGAACGATAGGTCCAACATAAGAAGGGCCAAGAGCGGGAGGGGTAACAGCATACTATTGATTTCCGTCCCTTTTTATGTTTCCGCTGGCCGTCTATGGCGCGGTTACGGAACCCGCCGGGAACCACCCGCCGCGTCTGATGACACAGATTTTGGTGGACGGAAGCATTGGCGGGTCGTGTCTCAGGCGAACTGTAGGCGACCGGCGATAGTGGCGCAGTTAACTTCCCATCGACTGCCGATATGTTGGCCACTTGTCAGTAACCAACTAACGAATGATTTGAAAACGTACAAAATTTGTCATGCAAACGTACGAAAAACAAACGGAATGTTTTTGAAACCAACGAGCGTATGTTAATCTTATCGAGAGTTATGTTAGTGATATTGTTTAAGACCGAAATAAGTCCTTGTTGGAAATTTATTTTACAAAAGTTTTTGATTTCGTGATGTTATGTTGAATAGTAACGTTCTATTGTAAGAATTAAAAACAACCCTCAAATTTTAAAAATACTAGGTATAACGGCCCGGTTACACGGGCCCATGTTGATGAAAGGGGAATTTGCATTAGAATCTACTAAAGTTGTGGTAAAGCCTCAGTCCAGTTAAAAGATTGAACCTGTATCAAACTGAGAGAGGCAAAATCCAAATCCCGGTATGAGAAAGATAATCTGCAGGCCATTGCATATTTAAAAACCGTGTCTAATTTTGTTTGAAAAAAAATGTATGTACAGTATTTTCAAGGAAAAATATGCTCAACTTTAAAATCACGTGAGAATGATGATTTTCTGAATCCCGTTGTTAACAAAATGGTACTTACCTAAACCATAGGTACTTAATGGTTGTCCCACTGTCCCATAACAAACCAAATCAATTTAAAAATATATTTGCTTCAAAGTGTCTACTCAATACCTTCATTCTTTCGTTCGTTCGTGTGAAGTTCTAGGCCACTGTGAACGCCTGTTCAATTGATCGCGATTAAAAATTCCACTTCTGTCATATGTACTTGTTTTTAAGTATTTTTCTACTTTTTTGTGACATTTCGAACTTGTTTAAACCTTTCGAAGAATTGTTCGTGCATTACCAGTATTAGAAAAGATACAGCAAAGTGATTCAATTGAGCTTGCCCGTGCATGTTGAACACGGATTTGATGCACATTTTTTGGAACCATGTTGAAAGATTCATCCGGTATTTCCTTTATATATCTGATCAATCGAACGCATAATGCCCGGAAACGGCGTCATTATTCTTTTCATTTTACAAAATTTAGAAACATTTTGAAAAACCAGTTTTCCATTTCTCCAATCGAGCACGTTTCCCCAGGTCAACTGTGGTTGCTATAGCGATCCTTTCATTTTCCCCAAGCAAACTGATTGCTATGGCGATCAATGCAATGCAATGGGATGAGCGTTTAGAGAATTTCCATACAAAGATGTGGTTTTGCATCGATTTTAGTGCGTCACTTTATCCAAGTAGGAGCAGCGTTAGGATTTGCAGCGTGACGTTAAGGATTTTTTATAATAATTTTAAAAATATTGTAAATAATTGTAGCCGAGCCACACTCGTTTGTATGCAAGGTAAAAGTTGCATGCAAGTTCGCTGAGTAGATTGTAGATATCAAACAAGTTGAGCACTTGTTGTAGCATATTGGGGTGTTAAGTTCATAGTTATTTCCTTTTTACTTTATTTATCTTTTTACTAAAAAAATGGACATTGCACCGGTATTAAGGACAACCTCAAACTAGTATAGTCAAAGAATATGAAATCATTTAAAAATGATGCAAATGACCAAATTATGCTGAAAATGAAAACAAGTATTGTAATTTAAAATTGATCTTTCTCAGAGGGGATGATGAACTTGAATAAAACAATTATATAATTTTTACACAATTATTACATAGATGCACAAGAGTCATATGAAACGAAACGATGCAAATTTGAACCAACACTTCGGTGTATAACGAGCAAAGAGCAGGTCATTTCGAAAAAACGAATTTATTGTTTTAAAATTATTAATGTGTCTGTATTTAGTGGCTGCTCTAAGCGATTTTATGACTTTATGACATCTTAAGGTACGGATTTCACACCAATATAGTAGAAGAAAAATCAAATAACCTATCAGTAAAACCGCCATTCGTAAAAAGCCACCAAACTCCGTGAAACGATCAAATCTTTAAACTCTGATCTGATAAAGCACGGTAATGTAAGGATTACCTCAAAACTCTGAAATAGGATGATCTATTCAATTATAACCGAAAGGTCTGGAGCGTGACTTAATAATACTAGAAAAAATAGACTAAATTAGGTCTATTCACTACAGGTTCATGGGAATTTGTTTTCTTTCTGGTCATACGAACTGTAAGGACTAGATTTGAGGACTTGAAAGTCTCTTAGCGGTCATTTTACCCGAAATATCTATAACTATGCATGTATTTGATGAGTTAATACTTTATAATATCTGCATAATATGTTTGTATATCAAGTTGAACTAAAGGATAATCAAAACGCTTACGGAACGCTTCCGCGCTAATGCGACCCTGCAACTTGGGAAGGGTATTGCAATTCAACTTAAACATAAGGATTGTATCACAAAATCTGTTTACTTGTTACATATGCTCACGAACATAGAACCCGATTGTTTGAGATAAACATTCAAATAGTTTTCTTACCGCTAAGATATCTTTACACGAAGCAACAGCTTACTGGGAAAGTTCCAGTGCCTAGTTAGTTTGGCATGCAAATCAGTCTGTCCAAAATTGGTTCAGTGCACGATCAGCATTAACTGCGTTTTCTCAAAACGCCGTGTTCGTGACTGCTTCAACACCAGCAATACGCGTGCCGCACATACCGATAGCGTACCCGCACGTGATCTACGGGGTAACGGAGTTTGTCCCCCCCCCCTCCCCATACCCCCTTCGTACGACAAAACGCATCCTTGCTTGGTCACACAAAGATTATAATCCATTAAGCGTTTAACCACAAATACGAAACCGGAACCGTAGCGTATGGAACCGGGTCGGGCGAAAACCATGGAAATCTGGAGGCCGCCTCCGTCGTTGAACCATTGGACCGCGCCCGGCAAGCGATGAATATTCACCGCCACTTCATTACGTATTCAATCCGCGGACGCACTTCAGGCCTGAAGAAATAAACATTTTGCTTTTGCGTGAAATTTATTACATTGACACTATCGCGCAGTGAATTTGTGGCACAAATCTGTAATTAAGCCTACTCCGCCCGCCCCGTTGATTATTATTGGATTAGGCAAATAATTATTTTGCGTCGCCTCCTTTGGTGCGTTATATCAGTTCTTGCTAGAAAGAGTTTATTGCAAATTGAAATGGATGAACAGCGATCATAGACAACTGAGGACGATAAATATATCGAACTTAATGTGTAATTAAAAAGTATTCGAAGGGAAAACTAAGTGAATAATTAAGTGAAGAAATTAAAAGACACCGTAAAAAACTGAAAATTTCGGACAGTAAAACACAAAACAACACACGTCCTTTTTATTTTTAATATTTCTGTCCTGTTACTTGGTTGGTTTGTTTATTCGTTTGTATGTTTGTTCGTTTGCTCTCTTATCTGTTTTGTTTTTTAAACATGTATTTATCTTAACAATATCA
The DNA here is from genome assembly GCF_943734765.1 of Anopheles ziemanni. Taxonomy (NCBI): domain Eukaryota; kingdom Metazoa; phylum Arthropoda; class Insecta; order Diptera; family Culicidae; genus Anopheles; species Anopheles ziemanni. The sequence goes on from NC_080705.1 coordinate 79,148,737, forward strand.
TCAATAACCTTTAACAAATTCACAATCTTTAGTTTGTTGCTTTTTTGGTTTTGTAACTTTTGTAATGCTTGTGTGTTTCGTGTGGTTTTGGTATTCGATTGTGTTTTACTGTATCCATACGACTATGGTTTGTTTGCTTCGAGTAGTAGTACATAGTAAATTGGCCATTTTGCTTTTCGCTTCTGATTACTTGGCTAGTTTTGATCATCACTCGCTTTCAACGCGCTTTCCTTTTGTCGTCCCCCGCCACTACCCCCGCCATCCCCGCTGTACCCTACGCTAGACGCCTTTGTGTCTTAAGTTCCGTTTGGCGACTAGTTTAAGATAGACTGGGATGGCCCTTCACAGACTGCCGGTCTTAACAGTTAATTACACGGTGAGTTCGCTCACCGTACAGCGACGTTGGGTCGGCCAGTGTTAAGGTATTAGTGTTCACATTCACATCCAATCAGCTGTGAAATTCGCTTTATCCTACTTTACAATTAGTTGGATGATTCGCTTTTGGCGATGCGCTACTCCAATAACTACCTGTTAATACGTAACATCATATATATGATTTCTTTGTCACATTTTTACATCTCCCTTGCCGGCGCAAGGTAGAGTTTTCCCTTGCACATTGATAATGGAAATCGGTTCGATTTTTGTTCGTCACTGCGTGAATTTTCCTAAAGCATAAATAGTGTTTTTGAATATCCTATCCCTTCCATTCTTTCCTTATTATATACAGTAAATGCCTTACATAGTAGTATTTGATTTGCAACATATTTTCCACTCTACATTGTCCATCCATGAGAGTGTATGAGTGTGTGAGTGGTAATTTTTCTATATAATGATTATGCAAAACTGGTTGGTTTTGCTCCCATATTCAATGCATATACAATGGATTTAGTTTACTTCTATAGTTCCTGTTTGAATATTCGTTAGATTCACCACTTACACGTTACTAACACTTATTCGTTAAATTGGCTTACTCTACAATGTTTTGCATTAAAATAATAGTCCTTCTACCACTTCTCGGGCTGCTTAACCTTCCATTAAGTGATCGTGGAAAGGAAACAGCACTCAAAAGTGGTAGCGGAGGTAGCACTTAATTAGAATGGTTTAGAACTGAAAACTTTTCCCGCTGGACCACACGGTGCGAACCGGCCACCAAATCGTGGCCGTTCGGCGCTGGTCCTGCGTTCATGTCCTAACCCTAAACATCCCGCATTGTTCGTTTGTGTGTTGCATCGTTTTTTTGATAATTTACATACATTAAACTGTTAATGCCACCCTTCGCTCTGCTTCGTACTATGGTTTATCTAGTAGCATGATCTGCTCGTGTACATTTACCGGTGTATATCTATATAGACACTATCTTAGTCGATAATAGCATTCAGAAACCAGATATGCTGGTGCTGTTAACAACCATAGAATTAGTAGCGTTTTGTAAAACTTCATCATCAACTGTTTCCCCTTTCTAATCTTTGTACAAATAATCATATTCTCGGTGGCATTCGCTGAGTTAATAGTATAAGATATATGGTTTTATTTTTCAGTGATTTGTTTACTGTTTCTTACCTAGTCTTACAACAGTGCGCTGCTCGCTTCGTTTCGAAAGCTGATTAGTTTTTGGATCCTCAGAAAAGAACACGTTAATCTTGTGGAAAAAATACCGCACACCTGAACCTGAGAGTTCCTTTCAGTTTTGGAACGGGGACAACGTTCACGTGTGGATATTCTTTCGCATGTTCCCACGTTTTCTCCTTCCTTCTTTCCCTTCCCTATGGCCTTAAAGATGGCACGTCACCGACAGCGCAATCGTTAATGCCTTTCAACGTGTCCCGAAATGGTTCTCAAGCTGTTTACCCTCGACAGCGTATTTGTATATTTACAGAAGCATAAACACAACGTCTCGCCCAATCCTGCCCAAATATTGGCCCAAGGAATGGCATCTATTAACTACCGGGTATATTACAGTGGCAATCGGTCGGAGGCGTTCCAGCGTGCCGTTGTCCCTGCTGTTTTTGTTTTGTTAATTAGTAAGATCTCGCCTGCCTGGGGGTGGTTGACCCCATGGCTCCGAGGGTACCTGTCAACACGAACAATCGAAGGTGAACGTTTTTTGGGAGGGAGAGGATTGAGATTTTTGGGCGGAGTGTGAACACGATTCCATCCTGCCATTCGCATACCAATTATTTTTAATTATGCTGATTTTCCCTTCCCGGGTTCCTTCAACATTTTTAGTGGAGAGAAGGGAGTTTGTATTCGATCCAATTTGCAATTATCAGGTACGCAAAACATTTATTCCATCGGATGAGTCACGAATTGGAATCGAGTTCGATTCGGATAAACAGAAAGCTAACCGACGTTTTGTGACGTTTGTTGGACCGTTCTTAGCGCAGTTTAAGAAAAGTTCAAGAAACGAGAATAATACATCGGGAAGCGGAGACAATTGGTGTATGGCAATCGATACCTTCTATCTTACTCCGAGGCCGACTTGCTGGCACCGGAAGCACGACGACAATCGTTTCCTGGCATGTGCGGGTTACCGTTCTCCCTTTCAGCCACGCACCCTTGATTACTTCCCGTTCGCTAATAATCGTTAGTTTCTACGGCTCGGCCGTACCATCATTTAACGGCCGCCATTGTTTCTCTAGCCTCCCTCGCTTTCCAGCTTGCGTCTCCGTGGAGTCCTTGTGATGGCGACAGCTTCACGACTTATCCTTACGTGTCCCCGGACGGATGATGATGGTGACAATGCCGGATTTAAGCAGGAGTCGGAGGAATAACCTCATTATCAAGTCTGCGTTCCATCGCATCCGTGGCCCCCCGTTATGGTTGGCTGCGTTGAACCCAGGGAACCCTTCTTTTTCCCTTTCTTCCCCACCACGAAGGAAGAGCCATTGTCGGGGCAGGGTGGTGCCCAATGGCACCTTTTATGAAATCATTATGTTTTTAGACACGGGCGAAACTTTTGGTGAACGCAAAATTTTCGCTTGTTACGGCAAATCCTGTACCAACAAACGACAACATTCTTGCCTCAACTTATCGTGTGACTTATGGTGGTGTGAAATTTCCGCAGACCGCTGAAACTTTTCCCTAAAAATCCCGTTTAAACTTAATCGTCGAAGAACAAAGGATTTCTATATAAACACCCCCAGAGACTCTACGTTTTAAAGATAACCCGATGCTCGTTAGAAAGTCACAAGAATCCTTTCTTGTGGGTATTAAAGCGATCGTATGCGTAAACTCTTATGCTGAAAATAGGCTCCATCCCGCCAACACAAAAGCGGGTTTTCGTCGGCACAAAGGATCGAGAAAAAAAGACGCCCCCTGCGTGTTGATACTCGCTGTGGGAAACCATTGAACGGCCCTAATGAAGTCTTGGAATCATGTAAGAAAAACTAATCTGCCACAAAGGCTTTTCGGAGCGGGGGTTCCTTGTCCCTCCGCGTGCTGGTTCGTTTGATACTTTCAAGTAAACCAAGCTTCAAGACAACCCACGCCCCGCATTGAAGAGAAAATTAAACTGGATCGCGAACATCAGTTAAGAGTTAATTTAATTTTTGGTTTTCCACTAAATTGTCCTCGCTCGTCGAAGATAAAATAATTAAAATATATAATGCCGGTTGCCTTCCGAAAGCACTGATTTTGGCGGAAGCCGAAACCGCACGCTTTCGGAACGCCTCAGCAGCGTTTGGTTTTTCGTTAGAAGTTGGTTAGAGAATAAAAATAGAATGAAATGGATGCAAATGTAGCCGAGGCCCCGGCAGGAAACCGCAGTAGCATTTCCATTCCCACCCATTCACTTACTTCGTTCTTTGTTGTTCGTTGTTTCCACTCATTCAGTTTTGAAAGGTTTCTAGCTTCGGGTTCGCGCTGGAGCATTATATTTTTAGGACTCTACCATTTTTTTTCCTTTTCTTTACCACCCTCTGGGTAAGGAAAATTCACATTGTCAAGGAAGAAAGGTACCATTAGATGTGTCAACAGTGAGCACGAAGCATGCTAATTAAACATACCGACCCTACCGCCGCTCTTCGCCAACCATGGCGAGGCCAAGAGAAAAACGGTCGCATACATTGTAATCAAATTTCCGCGAGGCCAATTTTCCCCCTCTCCGGCCCATCATTCAGCATCAGCGACGGTTTTGCCCAGAGCTGGAACACTACATCAAACGTAAACAGGTTTGTTTTTCCAACGATCGCGGCGGGAAATAGCACCGAAAACCGACCCCTTCATGGAAACCAAAACCATTTGTTTGCTTCCCAGTTTTCCAACCGGCACCGGAAAAGGGTTACGAAAGTGGGCGAATGGCGAGTGACAAAAAATAAAAAAAAACCAACGATTCGACCACCGCTTGTATGTTTCGCTTTTACCCCAGCCTTCCTCCCCGCCAGGTCGAGGTTCGGTCGACGGAAACTTTTCCAAAATTAGCCCATAACAATGTAATCATCATTGGATGCTTTATTGTGGTGGCGGACACGGGAAAACCAAGAGAAAGGTTGTGGCGGGGGGTGGGTTTTGAATGGCCACCGGGATGAGGAAGGGGGTAAAAAAGAAAACCAGACCACATTTGCAAATCACTTCGCTTTCGGTCCGGGTCCGGGCAAAAGCGAAAGCAAAGCGTCAGAACTCGCGTCAAGCGAGGCAAAGGGAGAAAGGGGGGTTCGGAAAACTCAGTGAGGAGCACAAAAATCGATCCCTTCGCGGTTTGGCCACCACAGTCACCTACAACTCTGGCCAAATCAATCGCCAACATCGTACCGTTGCCATCGTCGCGATGCTGCGGCTGCTCGAACCAAAGGAAACCCTTTTCCGACGCGGTTGTTTGTTCCAGTGGTTTTTGTTTTCTCTGTTTCCTTCCTCTAAACAACTCTCCAGCACTTACTTCGGCATGTTGCCTTTTCATTCGCTCTCTCTCTTTCTCTCGCTGGGGTTTTATTGTTTCGTGCATCAAAGCACCTCAATGTCCCGTGCCTCCCAACGTCGATACTTCCAGCTTCCCGGAAGTCGGGAAAAGGGTTTCTAGGGGTGTCCAATCCTTTTTTCTCAAAACCACTCACGAGCGAAGAAAGTACGGTAGGTGTTCGGTGTAGAGGCCGGGCAAAGAAACCCATCCATATCGCATCGCTGTTGCCGCGACGGCCCATCAATCTCTCATCAGCGTCGATACGCACGTAGATTCGCTTATCGATATCGAGCAGGCGCTCGTCAACAGACGAACGGGCTGTCGCCGAACTGACGAACTGACAGGATGACAGGCGACGGACTTCTTGTCGTGGCGACATCGTACCATACAGAAAGCATTGGCCACCCTTGGGGTAAGGGGACTTTCTGCCCTTGGGTGGCGGTTTCCAGTGAAAGGGCGTCTCCACCGAAGGTGGGAGCGCCAAACCAGATCCACCCGGGAAAGGTCGTAAAGCTTCCGAAGGGCCCGGCCAGGAAGCGAAGGTAAAGACGTGGAACGGCGAAATTTCGGGCCGGGATGGGTTTTTAGAAGTTCGGTGTAGCAGAATTCTCTTTTTCTTTCCACCTCTAAATGGTGGCGAGCGCTGTTTTTCCCCCCCTCTCTTTGTATTCGTGGTACGGGGAAAAAGAGTTTTTCTGGTGGCTCGGGGAAAAATTGGTAGCAACAAATAATAAGAAAATGGGGGAGTGGGGGGAAAAAAGAAAACTTGGACAACATAAAAGGTAGCTTTCGGTTTGGCATTCGGAAAAAAACGAAGTCAAGGACTGGACGCAGCGGGAGCGAAAAAATAAATTACCTTAAAAAAGCTCAAACGGTTGATTGATTGCTTTGGAAATGCTTCTGCGAAAGTTACTTGTTTTTCAATGGTTTCCCCTACCCCACGAAACCGCCCGTCGTCCCCTTGAGAGTGCAAGGAAAAAGAAATGGCCTCCAATCAGCGAGCGACCATTCCCAAGGCACCCGATGTTGGCAGGACTCTCGCTCAAGGGCGGTGACCGCTGGCGGATGAAGATGGCGAAAGGAAAAACAGCCTCCCTTCTCTGGGGCTCGCAGGATAATCTAATCGCATCGGTCATTGACACCAGCGGTTCGTCGTGATGACGCTGTTGAAGCTGTTTGTCGGCAAAAGGGCTGACTTCGCCTCGCATGTCTGCCCGGGATGGGACATGATTAGTCCAATTTGAGATGATTAGCCCCGATTCCGCGAATGCACTCTGGTGGAGTAGTCGGCCTCCCAGCCGGGAACAAAGGCTGCCCCATCTGTAATGGGGAATGCACAAAGCGGCCTAATTGAAGGCTTCCAGGGCACCGAAATTGAGCTACCGAACCTACGTCATTGGATTGGGCCGAAATTAGACATGCTAATGGATTTTCGGTACAAATTCCCTCGAACACCACCCGTTGGGTTGGCATCCTTTTTCGGGGTGGGAAGGTCGTCAGGACAAAAAAAAAGGCCCATTTTCTGTTGCCGATCGTGCCTTGTGATAAAATTCGTTTCAATTCGATGAGGATGGATTCGAAGGGGGTTAATTTTTGTTAATTTAAAATAAAACTAATTATATCTTTTAGCAGAAGTGCGACAAGGAAAAATTATTTCATGATCCTCGACAGGGTTTAAATATGGAGGAAGTAATATTAAAATATATTTCAGAAGGCTTAGTGTGGTTGGTTAGAAAGAGGGAATTGTTTCATTTTTACCATTACTTCAACAAATAAATAAACCAAATTACACTTCTGAATACAAACACACACGCGTGCATTTCTTTCTATAAAAAGCATCAAAGTTATGAAAAAATGTTTCAATAAACGAGCTTATAACGATGCCGAAAGCCCGCGGCCCGAACGCGTGTATGAGCTAATAAAACTTAGTAGCTTATAAACCGATCATTTATTCATCGGAAGGGATAATAATGGCTTCGAAACCGGGAAAACCAACCCCCGGCTGTATTTCTGGGGCGGGCAGGCAGGGGCAGGAAGAAAAGCTAACCGAACGGAAATCGCATCCCTGCCCGTTTGTGGAATTATGTTTTATTCATTCCCTCCCCCCAAACCCGGACGTTGAAAGCAGCGGGAAAAAAGTGGGCAAAATGGTTAAAAATGATCATAAGTTACACTCACGGGGAAGGGTGGGGGGGGGGGGGGGGGGGGGGGGAAACATGAATTGTACAGAGGCGGACAAAAGACCTCGCGCTCGGCAAATCCTTTTCGGAATACACGGTTGATCCCTGCATCAATCGCTCCGGCCGATGGTCCGGCGCACTCGGTGGGTCCGGGGCCGGGGGTTGGGGGAAGCGATTCCGGTTCGCCTTTCGATACAATGTGCCATCAGCACCCATTCAGAAAACCTATCCCAACCTGCCCTGCCCTATTACACTGGCCGGGTCGGAGCAGGTGGTTGGGCAAGAAATTATGCCCATACATATATAATCATACACGGAGCGCAAAGCTTATGCTTTAAATGATGATTGAAAGATCGTGCAATTTTAGGCGAGCACTTTTATGGACCGCTTCCCCGTTCGCCTACGCTATCGTTCATGGTTGTTCTAAAACGAAGTGGGTCAGGAGAGCGGGGGGGTGAAGAGGAAAAGCCAACACTGGTGCAGGTCGGACCGGGGGACGGATTATGCTAGAGAGTCATTTTCCCGCCCAGGCCAAACACGCCGTGCGGAAGGGAGCCTTCTGATGGTTTGTGTGAATTACGCCCGCACTGTGTCCGCTTTCTTTATCATTTTCCCCGCCCGCCGCTCCCTGCTTCCCTCCTTCTGGCAGCCTTTATCACAGCCCCCCTGTGGACCAACTTCGCTGGCTTCCTTTTCCCGTAACGCAATGATAAACGCACACGTGTGACTAACCGTGACGTGTGCGGAACGGAACACCGTGGGAAATGTGGGGGAACGCGGAAACCCAACGGAAGGCCATCCTCCCGAGCGCCCGGGAAAGGGTAAGCTGACGGTAGATGTGAATAAAAGGGGCGAGGGGGGGGGGGGGGGGGGGGGCAAAATCCATCAGGCATACCACGAGCGAAGCTTTCAAAGGTACAAATTTCAACCATTCCATACGAATTGGATCAGTTGGAGGAAGAGAAAATCGTGTTGAAAGGAAAATGTAATAAAAAGAAAAAGCTACACGTCACGTTGGAATTAACTGACAAATATTAATTCAAACAAAACTGAGCTTATGTAAGGAAAGAGGTTTGTAAGATGTCAGATAAAAACGATGCTCAGAAGAAAGTGACACCAATGTTAGAGTAAAAGGTTAGCCAACTTCACTTTTCTCCGCACATCAATCTAAATTTGAATATAAAAAGCCTGACCAAAGCGTGGAAGAAAACGGGTACCATGGCGCAGAATAGGAGCGCCGCAGGTCACAAGCGGTAAGGTAAGCGGTGAAAAGACATCGATCGGGATCGGGCACAGGGCACGTGGGTTGGTTCATTTTTATTTTCCCTCTGATCCACCTTAAATAGGACAGCGAAGAATGGAAAACCCCATTCCGGGGCATACAACGCACACAATACCGGCGGGAAGGGGGCGATGGTACTGGAATGGATGGGCAGAAAAAACGGGAAGAGGGAACACTGAGGGAGAGGACGAAGAAAAAAAACCACAGATTATTCTAACGCGAGCGACGTGCAGAAGGCCGGAAGGTATCCGGAAGGTTTGGCGAATGGATCTTGGATAAATTTGTTACAAAATAGAGCGCCTCTCGAAGGGGCTCCCCGGAAGGGTGGGGGGGGGGGGGGGGGCAAGCGAAACGTGACCTCGGCATGCGTTACGTCTCGCATCGATCGATCGGAGCGTGGCCGCCACCGATGGCGCGTACGGAGGATATATAATGTTCGAGGCCGCGGGGCGCGAAAAGACATCTTCGAGGATTCGCCTTCCGTGGCTTGATGCTTTTTCTTTCTTTTTTCCACCGGACTCTTTTGTACCAGTTTTTGTTCCTCTTCACTTCACCTTCAACTAAGCACACACGCACACACGCACACACAAAGCCCATTGCGCACCCTTCGTCACCCCCGAGTGGAGCTCAATACGGGGGGGATGGCGAAGGATGGCTTCCTGGGTTTGACTGTCTGCCAAAGCGAAACACCTTGCCACGAATGATATAATCACAACCTTAGCTCCGGGCAGCACTCGCCGGAATGCCGTAACAACGCTCTGTGTCCCGGCATTGTTCCGCGGTGTCGCATCTATTGTTTCTTTTCATGCCGGTTCCGTTTCCGTTTGTTTTTTCTTTGTCTTTCTTCGCCACAAGAATCCTCGTAAATTGTCTTCGCTGTTTTGTGCCTGCAGCGGTCACATGTGGACATTAATTGAGTTATGCGTACGCCCTCGGGGAGGGAGGAGGGGGAGGGAGTGGATGATGGACGATCACGCCAACAACATAATGTCCTCCAGGAAGTGCCTCACAAGCCCGAAGGAACTGGCCTTCGAGGAAATGCTTCGGATGGGAGAGAAAAACTAACGTACGTTTCGATTGTTCGTGTTGTGGGTGTGAAGATTGACGCGTTTGTTTTTGTTGCGTTTCCATGGCGTCCCCACTCGCCCACTTCCTCCAGCGACAAATTGCTTGCCGCGCGAATCCCACCTCGAACTTACATCTTGTACCAAGGCGACATCCCAACACTCACGCCCGCCACGTTGCCAACGCTGTGACGCGTCCCTGGAGCGCTCCGTTCGGTCATTCGCCATTTTCACTTCCTCCGCTGCCGCATCCGGTTTTCCGTTCCGACTCGCGCCTTCACGGGCTCCCCGACTCGAACGACGACGACGAGGGGTCTCCTGTAACGAGGGGGAAAATGTACAAATCGAAGTGAAACAATCAGTGGGTTGTTAATTAAAATCGCAAAACTCATCGGCTGCGTCGTTCAATCGAGAAACATTTCGAGGGTTTCTGTGTCGGATTCGTTTCATCTTCTCGTCACCGCGACGCAGTTTGGCATGGGAACGATCAAAGAAACCCGCCGAACGACGAGAAGCAATCGAAAACGGCGCGGATTGCTACGCTGCCAGTGTTTTTGACTGAGTGTGTACGATTGTTAGCGAATTAATTGAGGCAGAAATGGCATAAGGAAGCCACGGTTCGACGGTTACGTCTGCCATTGCGCTTGATTGGGGCTATGGTTTATAACTTTACATTCAATATGCGTGGGTTTTATTTGATGATGACTTGAACAAGCAATACCATCGGGTATTCGCAAAACCAACTCATAACTTATAATGTCGTTCACTTTTAGGGGAGCTTCCTACTACATACGATATGTCATCAAGCGTCAATGATTGTTAGCTGTTGCTTAGCTTAACACTAGAATCCAAATAGCGGTCATTGTGGCCGCAACGCAATTGTTTTTTGATTGTCGCGAAAACTGCTGAATAGTTTTACTAAAAAAAATAATGCTTTTCTTAAATTCCAAAGCTACATCCACAACAAAATTTTCAAATTTTTCTGTACGATCAGTTCCAAGAACCAACTTGACTATCTCTAGAATGCTTCTTAGCGGTCATATTAACCGCTCTTTTTAAAACGGTATATCTTCTCTATTTTCGAAGATTTTTCAAACCGGTTTCTTTTCAGTATATTTGCTACCGTAGATGTACCATATTTGGCGCAGTTAAGGAAATTGTACATAAATAGTTGAATAACAAAATCAATGTTCGGTCAAATCATACCATTGTTTGTACAGTGCTAGCCTAACTACCATAGAATATAAGAAAAATAAGTGAGAAACTCTTAAATTAATATTTCTTCAAGATTCAGAAACTCTTTCTGTGGCACATTATGTTCCTAACTTGGCGCATGGTTTTTGCAATGTTCTTTACTTGGCGCGATGTGTTCCTAACTTGGCGCACTTAAAACAAAATGGCTATAGTTCATTAAATTCAACAGCTTTTTTCAAAAGTCAACTTAAAACAAAAGAAACACTTTTCAACAGCAATTAAAAAAACAATTTAGCTTTTTTTTGCAGCGAACTTTGACTTCTCTCATGGAAACAAAATTATCCCATCGCTAACTTTTATAATCTCATTCATCAAAGCCTTCTATGATTCAAAAATATCTAGCAGCGCAAACATTCATAGTCTCCACGGTGAATTATTAGGAACACTATGAGCCAAACTTGGCGCACAATATTTTCGCTTCAAATTTGCATAAATATCTCAAAAAGCGCCGAATCTAACCACGATTCATTGGAAATACTTACATTTTAACAGTTTCGGTTAAAAACAACATTAATAATATGTGTTTTCCCTTTAAATTATTGGAAACTGTTGAACCCTCTCCTTAGTAGCGTTGCTAACGCGGGTAAAAAATGGCGCACTTGTGGGATGGAATTTTTCATTTAATTATATATACATTCAATAACAAAAAATCAATTACATGTTTTGTACTGTACAAACATAAACAAATATTTGACAGCATATTTTAGGCTGAAATGTTTAGGAAATAGTCTAATATCGAAGAAAATATTAGAGAGTGCGCCAAGTTTGGACCCTCGCCAAGTATGGTGCTTCTACGGTAACTATCTTTTGAGTTTTTGGTTTTTCGATGCACCTCTTCCTTATTTCGCTAGATCGGTGTAAAGCAAAAAAGGTCGAAGTTGATGTTTCTACGAATTTGTTTATAATAACTCATTTTTTTTTAAATTTATAAGAGCATTTTGAAAAATTAAAAGGGAAAAAGGATTAAATGTGGGTTCAATTCGAACTTTTTTTTTGTTTTACACCGAGCTAACGGAAGTCTACTTCTTTCATCGAAATTATCTGGAACATACTATAGAGAAGTAGTTCAATAAGTGTTGGAAACAGAAACTTAAATTTTACAATATTAAATTCGCTCTTTAAAAAGTTCAGACAAAGCTGGTTTCTTCAAAGCCAGTTAAAACATTTAATTAATATCGATAAAATCCTGAACGTAAGCGGACTGATATCAAACCATTACGCAGGATAATATTAACATCGGATGCAGGCGAACGCAGGGTACTTCTTTTTTGCGAAAGTTTGCTAAAGTCAATTACAAAATTGTTCCTGCACAAAAAGTACCCCATTTTCCCGGCCATCGTAACTATCGCCCGGACCGCGGGCGAGACTCGAGCAACCAGGAGCGCGACCCGAGTATCTGAGCCGATAAAAGGAACAGTCCGCTCGGAGCTTGCCACGAAACAAAAACGAATGTGATGGCAGCGGCATCCGCCATCCGCCGGGCGGCCGTTGTCGTGAAGGGCTTGCCGGGCGCTATCAGATGGAAAGTTTGCGCGGGATTTTACCCTCGCGGTAGTTTTCGCTTTTCTTTTTCGCGTTTTTAGCGCATAATTATTTCTTGCCCGAGCAACGCTCGGCACATCCTTCGGGGCATTCCGAAACAAAGACGCCCGGGAGATAATTAATAGACATTTTTCTATTCCCGGGCCCAACGGGGTGGGGTATGCTGTCTTGCCCGGAACTCGCCACGTTCGCCCACCGCGTCGGTTTGCACAGCGGTTCCACTGTACGGTTTCGTACAACTTTCCGATAACGACAACCTGGGACTTTGTGTGAAAAAAAGGTGAGTTTTCACCGGCGAGTCAGCATTTTCCTAAAAATCCTTTCCGTTTTTTCAAAAAACTCCTGCCAAACTCAAATAATTGGCGTCCGAAATAAAATGAAGCTGTAAATGTCGTCCCCCCGCAAGCGGTTCAGCTGGCAGCGGGAAAAGACCTTTTGGTGAAAAACTTTACAATTTCACAGCATTTTCCACCGGGTCGGGCGAAAACGAGCCGGGTACGTCAGCGCGGATGGGAAAACTCCTGCCTGACGAGGTGCTGAAGGTACAGGCAAATTCAGGGAGAGAAATTTTCACTTCCAAGCAAACTTTTCCTACGCACCGCCGAGGGCGAAGGGCAAAACGTGCGCGAGACGAAAGCATTTGCTTTCGGCAACTTTTACTCCCTCGAACGCACCGTCGTGCCAGCGAACAGTGACGGGAATTGTTCGGTGAATTGTTCCGCGAGAAAAATCGCTCGCACTTTCCCACGCCAACGCAAGTGGCGAGGACGGAGTGAGGGACGGCGGGGTCCTGGTAGAAAATAAGTCACCCGAGAAAAACCGTTCGCTGGGATTCGTTTCGGGTAGTTCGGGTCGGTAGAATAACAAACTTTCAATCAAATTTTCCACCGGTCCGTGGCACTTTGGAAAGTGTGCGGAATAAAAACAGGCCTTGACAAGGGTACCTCGATGCTGGAATGGTTGACCACACAACCCGGTTCCGGTCGGTATTTACGGTGCTTGCCATACCCGAAGCCTGTTGTAATTGCAAGCACAATGCACTGCAGGGGGATGTTTAAATGAAACCCCGAATCGGAAAATACACGCCCTTGTGGGAAAACCTTTCCAAGCAGTAACAGACGGTGGAATAACGATACTTTCTCCTAACAATGCATTTTAATATCAGAAATCCTTTGAAGCGCTCCAACCATGTCTCCGAAATCGTATCCCAAACACAAATCAACCGTTTGTCCTGTTTCTCCGAAAGTAAAATAGAGCAAAACCCGACTACATATGTCATGGAAAATCACCTCGCATGGCTGTTTCTGCTGCTGGGGTGTGCAAATATGCTTATGTTTTCCTCTTGTTTTCGCTATTGATTCCGAATGCGGCCCGCGTCATCAGTTGCTATTCGATACCGTGGCCATATGGTAGCAGCGATTCCGTGTTCGTTGGCTGCCCGAGGACTCTCGCCGGTTTGGCTAATATTTGCCTTTCCTATTTTGCTAATGCTTTAGCGTTCGCAAAAGTTTGCTTTAGTGATTCGTTTGATTTCGTGTTTCAAGAGAAACACGTTTGCCTGGGTTGTAAGCTTTTCTACCGCTTGGTGATTTGACTGTTGATATGAAAAGATAATGCGCGGGAGATGTATGAAAGCATTTTGTTTCGTGACCCTAAACTGTTTGAAAGATTGCACAATGGCTCAGAGACTGGTCATTTGATTTGCAATATTATAGTTCTGTGTTTTACATCTATGTTTCATTTGAAAGATCGATATTTATGTGAAATACTGTGGCCGTATAAATTTTGAATGTCTTACCAATTTATCCAAGTTTTTGTACATCCGTATGATGGACTTTGCTTATTATTGGTGCTTAGAAGCATAAACTCCCTTTTTGATTTCACATTTCGGTATTTTGTCTTCTAATGCGTAACAAAATGAGAATTTATATTTTTCAATACATTGCACATTACAAAATATAAAACTTAAATCACATTCTGTTTGTTTTCATTACCAAATACTTTTTTTTTAAACAAAACAGAAAAATATTAAGGCAAAAATGTAACATCTTTAGTCTCTTTTTCAGAACAATCATGCCTCGAATGGTTGAAATTTGGGATGCTTCTCATATTTTAAGGTGTAGTTTTCTTTTTCAACTATAATCACGCATGTCAAATGATGCCATTTTCGAACTAATTACAATTCCAATAACCATTTATTTTCATCAAACACAAACATTCAGTAAAACTTGAACATTCGGCTAGCTCTTCTATGTGAGCCAGTGTCACGTCATAACATATTTATTGCTATACTTCTGGCGTTGTCGTTGGAGTATACAAATTTAATTCAGGTGCTTTTGTGTTGACAGCAAGCAAATACATCTTTTCACTGACAATTGTTTAAGAATGGGTCAGCCCATGTCAAACTTTATATTTACAAGCTATCACATGCTTCTTTTGCAGCATGTTTAAAATATGAACCACCGTTGTTGAGTGGATCGTGGGCTGGTCGGGCGGGAAAAGTCCCAACCCATCGTCAACCAAACCAAAAGTTGGGTCCCTGCGCTTCGTACGGAAGCCCATGCAAAATGCATTGGAAAATGCACTTTGCTTCCCCCGCTCCCGAGGTTCCGGAGGAAGCACGGGAAAGCGGTGGGTCGAATCAAAACTTCCACCGTGAAACTTTTCTGTTAGTTTATGTAATTTTCCGGTTCCGTCGTGCATGGCGAAGGACCCGCTTCATTCATACATGAAATCAATGCATCCTTACAGTTTCCTCTGGCATCCTGGAGTTGGAGTATGTTTATGGCAACCCGGAAATCACCGCCCAAATGCTTCGGGTGGCACTTTGGCGGAACGTTCGTGGAAACGGTACCCCTTCTCACTCCCCACAATTCTTTTTCAAGAGAACTCGAACGGCCAGGCAAAAGTCCGCACACCATTAGCGTCAGCACATACCGGCACATTTCGTCGGTTCTGCTGGGCTTGAGCCGGGCGTTCCGAATCGGATATGGAAAGGCAAACACAGGGCCGCTCGTTTCGATACCGCTGCCGATAAATGCGCCGTCCGACACAGCCAAACAGGAGCACTTTTTTCCTGTCCATGAGCGTGTGTGTACTTGAGTTTTTCTTTGCCCCCCACCTCCATCATGTTGGTCGGTCCTGAGAGGTTGTGATCCGTTTTGAAAGGTGTGTGTGTTCGTGTGAGTACATGTGTGCCATACCAAGTTGGCACATGCATGCAAACGGCCGGTTTTGCAGCTTTATTTTTCCTTCCTCCTCCATCTTGCGTGCGCAAACATCGGGTGATTCCATCCCATCGGTAATAGAATTGGCAAATATTGATCCAACATTTTGCGCACTTTGGAGCCGCGGGGAAAATGGGGGCGGCGGGCGCGGATACCACCGACGGAAAACACGTCGCTTAGTCTCAAAAGTGATCGTTACAGGTTCTACTACCGTTACCTTTCGTTAGGCGCGATCTGCTTCACCATGTGTCTCTGTGTTGCGAGACTTTCACGAGCGTTGGCAAAGTGTTTAACGAGCTTCCTGGGAACTCCTCCCATCCCACCGCTCTTGCCTTTCCAATGTGATCATCATCCGACACGGAACGGAGAAACTTAAGCTGAAGGATGCTGGGCGAAGGAAGACTGTTGACAACACTTACCGACAGCGAGCAGGGGAGGGGACAAAACGGTTGTCCTCGGTAGCATCCGTACGGAAGAACCTTCGACAGTCGTTTCATTGTTTTGCCACTCACTTGTATTTGGATAACGAATTGATGGGACCAAAAGGCACATGGTATACGAAGAAAACCATACGTACGAATGATGTCGATTCACTGGAAAGCAATCAATCAACTCGGACTCATTTTCAAAGAGATCCGGTGCAGTCGGCAGCACCAGCGTAAGCCTAAGTGCAGCGAAACGAAACATTGAGCAACCGTACGGCAGGGCGCCCGGAGAAGAAAACACCACTCAATCGATCATTTAGCAATGAGCAACGGCCCTGACGTTGCACAATGCCACCAACCCTTCCGAACAACATCGATTCGCTTACTTCCATACAGTTCCGGTGTCCTACCACCAATAAGCTTGCTTGATTGTTTTTTTTTTAATTTCCTGATGGAATGTTTTCAATCGAAATGTAATGCAACCGAGTGTACGTTTAATGTTATTTAAATTACATTTTCTCTTTGAGAGTATCTTCATTTCAATCGGGAAGCAAATAAATAGGATCTCACTGACCAGTGCGAGTCGTAACGGGCACGGTTTGGTTTGCCCAACGCTGAACGGATCTGGAATGGATTGATGATGACGAAGTGAAAACCGAATCATACCAAAGAAGGCAAAAAATCAACGAGCATCAATATTATGAAAGCTATTGAAAAAATCTGGCTCTTAAACGTCCGGGAAGTTGTTCAATTTATAAATTTAATCCAACAACCAGTTGGAGTGCATGAAGCACAGAACGGATGAACGGGCCAACGAATGAAATGAGTAGAAAGAAACGCCTTTGGGGCATTACAATTTTAGTGAAATTACGTCTGTGCCATTGGGAATAGTTTACAAAAGAGCGTGCTTTCGTTTGCTTTAATTCCAGGAGCGCTCGGGGCGGCAGAAAAGTTTCCACTGGAAATCCAGAGCCATCAACACAACTCGCCATGCTGGACGGTGGCAAATGGGGCTGCGCAGGCAAAGATCGGCCCGGCCGAAGTCGAGACCGTCGAGAAGGAGATGAATCGAATCAATTTTCTCGCCCGCAGGCGGATGCTGCCATTCTGCGGGCATTTCATCTTTCAACCGGCGTGAGGTCGGGAAAATCGGAGAGCAGTTTGGCTATACCGAATCGTTCATCAGCTCGGTCCTCTTCCTTCGCTATCGGCCGGCCCGGGAAAGCTGTGGACCGTTACAGTGGCTTCGACTTTTCCCGGGCCGTCTGATTTCCCCAGCATTCCCCAGGAGCGGAGGGCTCGAACCGAGCGGACCGAGCCACAAAGCAATGGAATTCAATTCAATTATGAAATTTAGTAATTTCCCCAAGATGAAATCGAATGATAATGAATTATAACGGGTTCGGCAGGAGAGGGAGGCACGTGGCGACGGGATGCAACTTCTTCCCGTCCGAAGGGGGATTGGCCCCCGGAGGGAAAAACCGGAGCGAAATTGGAAGACAATATCGCATCGGAAGACCGATTCACCCCGGCTCCACCAACAACGCCGGCAACGGGCGACTCATCGTTTCTTTGGCGAACATAAAGCCAGCAGGACCCAGCGTGTCCTTTCCGATATGGAAAGCATCCTGTTTGCCGGGAGTTTTTTTTGGTCCCAGCAGTTTCTCGTTCCATTTGGTGCTTCCGGTCCAACATGCCTCAGGCGGGCCATTGAACGTGTCGAGGTCTGGCCGGGGGGAGAGGGGGGGAAAAGAACGACACAACAAACTCAAAACCGAAGCAGCCCGTCTTCAGTCTTATTTAATCAGATCTCCAGGACACCAGCAGAGATCCCGAGCCCAAAACGTCGGTGCCTTCTGGCGGATTCTATCCGATACCATTCTCGTGTCTTCGGGTCAATGGAGCCGTCCGGCAAAAAAAAAGGAGTTAGCTTAGGCCGAGGAAGGGCTTTGGGCCGGGAAAAGGGAAAAATAACACACTCACGAACCCAACCGTCCGAAGCCACCCGCTATCGATGCTGTAATTAATTTTTATGGCCAAAGGGTAGAAGTCGCAAGACCCGGAGCTGACGCTTCGATCCCGTGAACAACAGGACAAGAAACACACCATCGAAATGATGCCCGGGTTTTTGTACGGGATCGGACACGATGGGGCTGTTCATTGGAATGACATCGGGGGGAGGCTTTCCGTTTATGAGCTACTAATCAGAGACACAAGTTTACGACCCCAGCTGGCCTACGGCTTTGAAGCTGGTGGAGTTAATGAGCTGACCTCGAAATTGAAACCGGGCAAATTTGGGATCCGAACCCCCCCGTCCCGGGATTCAGGGTAGGCATTCGTGATTGAGCTTTACTTTTGTTCCTTTCGAACACCTCTTTGGTTCATTCTCGTAGCAAAATACCACATTCGGAAGGCCTCCGATGATTAGAAATCTGGTCTGGACCAATAGATAGGATTCTTCTTCCGTCAAGGATTTATAAAGGATTTTGATTCTATAGCTCAGATTTTACAGAATGCCTGATTAGTTCGTCTTGATAAGTTTATCCGAAAATATCAACAGTGCCATGCTGTACCGGAGTGAGACTGGAAGCATCTCTCAGCTGATAACGTTTCTGAAAGGGCTTATACCGTTCAAGATCCTCTTATAAGGATAAGTTTGAATAAAGATTAATCAAGAATCTATTCATAAGTCACTCTGATTCCGTATGATTTCTGCCAGATTTGATTCCATATACAGGGTTTCGATCCATATAGAACATTTTAAAAGCATAGGGGATATTTTCAACCGGTTGAGAGAACTTTGCAGCCATACAGGGTTTCGATCCATATAACGGAATGTTTCAATAGGTAGAGAGAATTTTTAAAAAGCTTTGCAACCTTATAGGGGAATGTGTCAGACAGCTAGAGGAATCCTGCAAACCCACCGGGGAGCTTTGCAACCGGTTAGGGAAGCGAGCTGTTAACTTAACAAAATTTATCATTTATATGCTAAGGGATGACATTACATTGGATAATTGAATATTTGAAAATCGTATAAGTTGTTTTCAACTAAAATACAACATTTTCCGATTTTTCAGCAACTTTTCCGCTTGTTACGAACGGTTCGGTTAAGCAATCGATCCGCTGAGGTAAACACAAAGTGACAAGTCAATGTGTGATATTCGATGTGAGATGTTCTACGTTTATCGTACTAAATTCGTTGCTTGACAAACTAATACAAGCTAATTGATGCAAAAATCGAAGACACAATTTTTAATTAAATTAATAGACGAGTAAAATACACAGTGATTAATTTCCTTTCTTTTCGTAAACGTACAGAGGTGAATCAAAATAAACAAACCAATTACAACAAATGAGGACTTTTGTGAGGTTGTCAACTTGCTACCCTAACCGGTTGCAAAGCTCCCCGGTAAATTTGCACGATTCTCCTAGCTGTCTGACACATTCCCCTATATGATTGTAAAGTTCTCCCAACCGGTTGAAAATATCACCTATGCTTTTAAAAAAATGTTCTACCTATTGAAACATTCCATCATATGGATCGTAACCCTGTAAGCGTTCATTACGCAATTGTCTTTCATACTGAAAACATTTGCATTGAGTGCAATGATCTATTAGATAAACAACAATGAGGATAAGAGTATTCAATCAATGAAATTAACACAGCTGTACTGTAGAGGTGGTGGAGTATTTCATATACCCAGAATTGAATTCCATTCCGTTTCGTTCCTGTAATGATTTTACATCGACCATCTAGACGCTTGGTTTATCTGCGTTTCTGTGGTATCAATTCAGGGCATTGCTGTCTGTGTACGGTTTGTAGCTCTTCAGAAAATCAGAGTTCCGGGAAAGGAAGATCTCGAAGCCGAGTCAGCGTTCGATTGGTCTAGTGAATGGTCTTTGGTTGGATAAACACTTACCGGCATACGATGCCATCACTCTCCGCCGGTCGTCCCCGCCTAACCGCAGCCACCTCGTTACAGCTTGCCGCGCCGGTACTTGCTGGACCGGTGCGTGCCGAAGAGGATGCGCTTGAAGGCCTGCCGGAACTCCGGGCTGAAGATGGTGTAGATGACGGGGTTGAGCGTCGAGTTGAAGTAGCCGAGCCAGAGGAAGAGCGACGCGACCGTGTCGTTGATGGCGCAGCTCTCGCACAGCGGCAGCAGCAGGGCGGTGAGGAAGAACGGCAGCCAGCAGACGACGAACGCGCCCGTAATGATGGCCAGCGTTTTGGCGGCCTTGCGTTCCCGCTTCGCCTCGAGCGTTTCCTTGCGCTTCGAGACCTGCGCGTGCGGGTTGGACGTGCTGGCGATGTTCAGCGTGGATCCGCCGCCGGCCCCCTGCAGCCCCGGGGCACCGGCCGCGCCGGGTGTGACCGTTGCCGGCGAAAGGTGGGTCGCCGTGTGCTGCGCCTTTGGCGTTTGATTTTGATGCACTTCCTGGTGCACATTCTGCTGATGCTGCTGCTGCTGCAACAATGGTGACGCAATCTGGCTGGAATCGTTCGGGCAGGCGGCGGTGTCGGTGGGGGGAGGCTGCAGGGTACCGCCGTTTCCGCTGGGGCTGGTTTTGCTGTTCGCGGTCGCCCGATTGTTGTTGTTCGATTCCGCATCGCCGAGCTGCCGCTGCGTGACCTCGTACGAAACCGTCGGTATTTGCTTGTTGCTAGCGAGCACCGGGCCATTGTTGCCCTGCGGGAAGGAAGCGAACGGGAGGAAGCGTGAGTGTTCGTGTCGATCCGACGGAAAGTGAGATCCGGACCGCTGGAACGTGATGTGGAACTACAGCAGCCTACGTCAAACCCCGAATGCATGAGGGAATTCCTTCGGCTTGAGGTGGTTTGTCTCGGAAACGCGGGGGGACCCACGGAAGGGAGCAACAAAAATCAATTTGTGGTCGGAATTGCAAATTCACCAAATCGTACACCATCGCCAACG
This sequence comes from Anopheles ziemanni, assembly GCF_943734765.1. Lineage (NCBI taxonomy): Eukaryota > Metazoa > Arthropoda > Insecta > Diptera > Culicidae > Anopheles > Anopheles ziemanni. Next base: position 79,169,542 of record NC_080705.1, read on the forward strand.
AGCGATGTTTGTGGTCTTCCACCGGTAACATCGGAACGCTATCGAGTGCGTCCTCGGAAGGTGATTGAGTGGACCATCAGACGCTGGGATTGTGAAATGAAGTTCGATACTTGAACACTGAACCTACGATAAACATTTAGAAACATTTAGTATAACATAAACAAAATAAAATTTACAATGTAGAGATGTAAAAAACTGAAGATCTCAGCTTGTTTGGATGTGATGTGATTAAAGTAAAAATGCCTTAACATCAATAACCTAGATTGTAAACATTGTGATACCATGCTTAAGAAACATGAAAATCAAAATTAAATGTTCATTAAAACGAAAAAAAAAAAAACTACAACATTAACTAGACAAGTCACGACCCGTAGGACTTGAAGAAATTGACTGAAAACTTTTTTTAAAACTTCTCAATGATTCCACCACTTTCGTAAAGTGAATGAAAACATTTTCCCCCGCTTAAGCCACTTGTGGACTAGAGCAAACACGAATTCATTCCGTACCCCTACTTCGGGCCCACTTTTTCACTCCATTTTCTCTTTCCCATTCCGTTTGTGAAGCCGATTATGCACACCAATTATCCATCACAAATAGACTGCCGTTCAGGATAAGCCAGTCCGTCGAGCCATAACCGTGAAGTTGGAACACTCGAAAAAAAAAAAAACCTAGAACCGAACCTTGGCTCATAATTCCCGCCAGCCGCTCCGCCGTCGCGCCTTCCGTGGCCGGAGATTTCGTTGGGAAATCTTTGACACTCTTGGCCTCTCGGTGCTTTTAGTTTCGCTCTTCAAATGAAGTGGCTTGTTGAATTTTAATGAACAACCATTCCACCGTTCGCGTTCGCTTTTGGGGTGAAAATTTTCCCGACTCCACTCGGGCGCGACCACCAACTAGGATGGGAAGCACGACCGCAACCACCACGCGCACCGCCACTTACCTCGTCCCCGCTGAACGTCGTCTCGAGGCCCTTCTTTTCCGCGTTGGTGCTGTCCTCCGTGTCCTCGACGGTGTTGACCGTGTTGGTGGAGTTGCCCTCGACCAGCCCGAGCGAGGAAACGGCCGATTTGGTCGGGTTGGTGAACTTTTTCTTCAGGTGAAATCTTATCTTGGACTTTGGCTTTGGTGTTTCCTCCTGCCGCAGGCGAAACGGAGGAGAATGGGGGAGAGAGAGAAGGAGAGTTAGTTGTGGTTAATTTATTCACCACTCGACAAAGTACTCGACACGGAACTACGGTATTTCCCCGCACAAAACGTTGGGTGTTGGAAAACGCGATGGAAATTAGCGTTCGTGGTTAGCCTTTGCCAATCATGGAGTTTTGCTTGGTTTGGTGCGTTTACACACACTTAAGCACAATCACATCGGACGTTGGATCGCTCACCTGATTGCTACTGTTTGGCGTGACGGTATGTTTTGGCCCCCGTCGGTGTATCCGCCGTCTGGCCGTTTGATAAATTTTCCAATACAACACTAGTATAACAAAGAGAGGAACGTAAAACGTACAGCACGTGGCGAACACCTGGGAAAGTAAAACGGAACAGTTAAAACCGTGTGGCCATCGGCAAGCTTGAGGCTCCTACCTGGTACGCAATGTTCTGCGAAACCATGCACTTCTGCTGCTCTATTCGTTGTAGATACTCCGGGTCCTTCCAGCCGAACTGCGGCGCCAGGGACACGATCACGGACGCGAACCACACGAGAAAGATCATCGTGAACACGCGCCGGCTCGTTCGGGAGTGGATGTAGTCGATGTTCGTCACCGCCCAGTATCTGTCGACGTTGTTGAGGTGCAATCCATTAATTTCCCATTATTCAAACACTCACTTTAAATAGTTCAGTTACCTGTCGGTAGCGATCGCTACCAGATGCAAGATGGACGCCGTGCAGCAGAGCACATCGCACGACGTCCAAATATCACACAGTTCCGGACCCAAGATCCAGCCACGACTTATCTGAAGGCAATGGTGGGGAATAAGAAACAAAAAGTAGCTCAATTCTTTCATTTCAAATAACTAAAGGTAAGACAAACAACGGTTCCGCTGAGTACGCAAGCGAGAAGAAATTATAACAGAAACATTTGTAAAGAAAATCATGCAACCAAGCTGCACAACGACGAAACTACCGTTGTCCTTGAAGGAAGCGGAACCAATTGCTAGCAATATCCCTGCGAACGGAGAAGGCACAAGCGTGCGGCAATTACCTCGTACACGGCACCCAGCGGCATCACCAGGCACGCCACGAACAGATCGGCGACGGCCAACGAGGCGACCAGATAATTAGCTACATTTTGTAAATTACGCTCTAAAATGATGGCAGCTATTACGAAAACGTTTCCTGTTGAGGAGGGTAGACAAAAAAAATGGAAAGTAAAATTAACGTTTACGACGGTAGGAAAAGAAAAGCGAACTGTGTATTAATATCCAAGACGGTAAGGACAGTTGCTGCAGCGAGGAAATGATTCTGTGTGTGTGCATTCTTTCCATTCTTGGGTTCTTGCACCGAATGTCTCCTTCTCTTCCAAGACGTTGCAGTTCGAGTCAAAACGGGCGTATTATGTAATTAAAAATGCAAACGGTAGCGTTTAATTCAGAATTGCAACAGAGGTCTATTTTGCAGGGAGGTGATTAGTGTGGATGCTGCATTACGTAGGTAGGAGTGCAATTTTGCGCCCCTCGAATACTAATCGGATCTAATTGTTGCAACATCGGCATTCCATGTTTCAAAAAAAAAACAAAAAGAAATGTGAAAAAGCTACATTAAACTGTTTGAACATTTTTAGATTCACAAAGGAAAGCATTTAAATGAGAAGAATGTCAACAGTTCGGCGGTTCGTTTAATTCAAGTACGAACGATTTAAGTCACACGAATGGTACAGATTTTTGGATTGAAATTGCTGGCAATGGAGATGGAAAATAATGAGCCCAAACTGAATTGCATCGTCTCGCGGGGAGAAGCATGAAAATGAAGCAAGCGCTCGTCGAATCGCGAGATGGAGGCGCCCGGTGGTTCACCCGATGCTGGGAGCGGTGGGGGGTTGAGCCGGTTTTAATACTCACCTATTACCGTAACTAAAATCATCAGTCCTAGCACGAGCGATGTGACCGCCATCACGATCACATCGGCCAGCGGTTCCTCGGCGGTACCGTTGAGGCCCGGCCCGAGCTCGGTGGCGTTTGCGAACGCATTCGCCGAGTAGTTGAAGAACGTCTCATTACCGATGCTACCGACGTCGGCACTCAGGTACGAATCGGGGCTACCACTGTCGATGAATATATCATCGTACAGCTCTGCAGCGTCAGGGGGAGGGGGGGGGGGGGGGGGGCGGTTTTGATGGCCGGATGTTACCCGGAGATGCCGATGACAGCGTTGATGATGGTCGGGTTCGCAGGACCGGATCCGGATGGCGACCGGATGCCCGATGGAAGACGTTTGTTTGGACGTTGCGGGGGGGTTTTGGAGGGTTGCGTTGAAAAATGCATGACCACCGAAAACCGCCATGGAAAGGAAAAAAGATTGAAAAAAAACGATGGGTTGCGGTGTGAATGGGGTTTTACGGTAGAAATAGAACGGTTGAGGGCACTCGGATAATTATGAGCTTTATGTCATACCTACACCGCACCGCTTTCTATGTGTATTTGTACTCGGGCTCGTCAGCCACCGTACGTAACGAGCAGGATCGCTCCCGGTACGGTTGCGTTTTGGGCCAACGAGGGTACGTAAATTATACAACCAGCAATAATTTTCACCTCGGTTGTCCTTTGGTTTCGGTCATAAAACCGGGTACCGAGTCGAGGGAAGGAAGCAAAGCTAGAGCTCGCTTTTCATAGTTGCAACGATGCAACCTTTCTGTGTTCATGTGGCCCTATAAACGTGAACCTTATGCTATTGCTGGCTACGGGGGAGATGATTCTTAAATATTTAATGATCACAGAACACAGAAGCGCTTCATTGTAGAATCAAAGGAATGCTAAATTAATTTGACCTTCTGCACACCGTACAAATGACGGGTGATTTTTGTTTTGAATAAATAAACCATAAAGAGAGTACGGGAAAATAAACGCATGGAATGGAACGAGAATGGAGCGTTAGTTCCACTTGATGGGTCTAACTTTTAATTAAAATTATTTTCTGATTCAATATATCAATTTAAAAAGTGACTAGTCCGAGCTCTCAAATGTAGCCATTACCCGGAATTATGCCTTTTACTTTGTTGCAAGTTACGCGCGGTGCTGATATCGTAATGAATTATCAATTTCCATCCACTCGATAGTGTTATTTGATCGGAAGTTCGGTTGCATGATCGAGCCCATAAAACGGTTATCGACGACATGCTGGGAACGAACGAGCACGGGTTGATTACATTTTTACAGCTTCCACTTATCGCACGGCGGGCTCGTGGAGGGCGAGAAATTAGTAGCCGAAGCGAACATTCGAATTCCCGCACGTTCACCGGCCCGGCCAATGGACAATTAAAACGTGCGATAAGATGATGTGGGCGATAAAAAAGGAGTGGGAAAGGAATGGAAAAAGGCTCACGAACCGAACGGAGCCGGTGGTGCGGAGGGGGGGTAACAAATTCATTAACTTACCGTTCGCCTTGGAGAGGGCAACCGTGGCCAGGCTTGGCGGGCGGGGTGGTGGCGCTTTATGGAAATCCATCGCTGGAGCTATAAAACCGTACGGCCACTATAATGTGCGTCTGTTCGGGGCGGCTACCGGTGCCATCGGAGCCGGGCTGACTCGCTGGTTCCAATTGGGGAAAGAGAATGGAAAAACCGAGGGAAAAACCCGACGCACGGTTCGCTTTAACGGGGGCCTGGAACCGCCTAGATGGCTTAATGCAGATATTACGAGCTGCTCGAAACGGCTAGCGGATGCCGGTGTCTAGCGGTTGTTTCTGAAATTGGAAAGAAATGAACGAAGGATAAGGGTTATTTCCTGCGTGAACTCAGGTGGCGGTAAAATCGGTATCATTTTATTTTCGGTCTCAACGAACGAGTGTCCATTAGTGAGGAGAATAATAGCGATTCAGTAACGTGATTCAATTCAGAATTGGAATAGAAAGTCTATTCTTTCATTCACTCAGTATGAATATACACACAGTGAGAATGTATTGGTGCAGTGAAAATGTATTGACTCAGCGAAAATGAATTGGCTCTGGGAGAGTGACTTTTTTGAATGATTTGAATATTTCGTGAGCTGAAAAATTGCACAGTTTATCGATGAATAATTACTGATCAACTGAATTGAATTGGAAATCACTGATTTTCCAACGAAAAGAAGCGTTGTTTTGAGCTCGCGAAATAGTCAAATCATTCTGAGTGAGCTGAATCACTCTTCAGAGCTAATTCCCTCTCCTTGAGCCAATTTATTCTCACTGAATCAATACATTCTCACTGAACCAACACATTCTCACTAAGCCAACACATTCTCACTAATCCGAATCATTCTCACTGATCCGAATCATTAATGAGACAAAATGAATCATCTTAGTGAGTTGAATAAATTCAATCTGACTCAGTTTGCACATCACTAGTGTCCACCGAGATGAATAAATTATAATTCAATGAAATATTTTCTTTCCTGCTGGATCAAAACTAAGCCCCCGCTGAAACTCGTTTGCTATCCGGTTTGCAGCGTAACAGCTTTCCATGTTATCAACTTTGGATGCATCTGAATGGAAAAGTTTAAATTAAAAATAAACCCTACACAAATCCCACTGCGCCGTGCAAATGCAGCGCAATCGAGAATGTTTTGCGTTTGGTTTTTTCCTTTGCGCTGTTTTTGCTGCTCACCTCTCGGTGTTATTTATTTATTTCAACTATCCCAAGTTTCCACTTTATCCATCCCGTGTAAATCACCCAAGTGCCCGCCGGTTGCCGCTAAAGTTATCTCGCCAATAAATCATCCCGGCCACGGGAGCGCTCGAATGAAGTGGCTTTCATCTTTATCATCAGCCGGGATGGAACTTTGGTAGATTTTTTCTTCTCCTTCTCACACCTTCCTCGCTCATCCCCGCTTCACCGTCCTTTCGACGGCGCAGTGCATAAAACTTGCAAAACTTTATCCAACCAATCATGTGGAAAAAGCGGCACGGTTTCGGAGAGCCAGAGAAGGGAAATCCCAAAAAGCGAGGCGCTTCGTTATTCAGCCACGTATGACGGACACGCCGGGTGGGTCCCTAAATGAGTCGACGTGAAGTCGAGGCGGAGGCGGCACGAAGCGGCACTCGTTGCCTTTAGCTCCCCCTTTTTTCCACCCAGGTATTAGTAATCCTGTTCGATGGTAACTTTCTCTTTTGGCTCGCGACTCCGACGGAGAGGCGCTGCACAGGTTGCTTTCGGCTTTATGGTCAGAACAATCTTAACCCATACACTGCGTGATCGGGCGCATTTATCATGCGAATATGGAAAGTTGCTGACCCGTATCGTCGTTCTTTCCTTCTTCTTTTGAGTAAATGGTCCATCGGAAAGTTTTGATTTTGGTTCTTTTTCGTCGTGGCAGTGTTTCTTGGTGTTCACTTTTTCCCCTTTCCACGTGCTTTGTGTGAACGGTTGATCTTTCATGTATATTCCGAAGCGAAAAGTGATAAAGTACCCTCGATTAACCTTGTGTGCTCGTTAAAGTGCGGAATTGTTTCTTTTGATACAGTTGATTATTGTGAAATGCAAAACTTTACAAACCTACGGAAGAAGATACACTTGCAAATGGAGTTTTGAAAAAAAATGTCACAAATACAAACTAAAAACATGGCGAATAAACTTAGTTCTTTCCCCTCTTTTGGTTCTTCTTCTACGAAATGGGCCCTGTTTGTCACCTTGCTCGGCGCTTTCATGCCCCATGGAGCAGGATAATTTATTGGAAAAGTTCCTAATTTCCCTTGGCGCGGGATGATCGGTGTGAGTAGCGGGAGTAGGAAAGTCATCGTATGCTGTCGTATTGCAGGAAGGATTTCCGGGGATGTTTTTCTCTGTTAAAATATTTACAAGGCCTAGGTGGCTTCCCTAGGACGACGAGATAAAGTGAATGACGTTTCAAGTGACGGGATCTGAAAACTATTTCAAAGTTTTTAGCGTGTCGTTTTTTTCGGGGAACGTGGTTAATATTTAAACTGTTTAAAAAATGTCATACTATCTTTTCGAGTATGAAATAACTAAGAAAACCAGTTTTGTTCAATATGAGTTAAAAGGTTTTGATCATTAAGCTATGCGTTGTACTGTAAAACGCTTCTATGACACCAAATATGGTCTGTTGAATTTTAATAAAAATCAACAAAATTAACAAATTTCCGATTGAAAGATAAACTAAAACTAAAAACAAAACAATAAATAAACACTGTCACAAAGGGTGTTTCAAAATATAGAACTAAACTGAATCCCTCAACAAAGAGCAACTTATCTTTCAACGCACCAGGCTGTTCGGTGAAGTGGTTGGAAATCAGTTTGTTCCTCGAACGAGTGCCCTCGAAACACGAGAGCACTAATCGTTGGAATAGGCGTGTTGTGAACGTGTATTTAATATTGAATTCCCAAGTGGGCGTGGGAACGCAAACCCACGAACTGCAAACACTCATCAATTAAGCACTAATTAACTGAATCTACCAACGAACACGATTCGATGAGAGCTACGACTTGACGGTAAAGAGCTTATGAATACTGGAGAGTTTTATTAATAAATTGTAAAACACAACAAACAAGGCACCCTTTAGTATAACATATTTTCCCATACACATTCTTTAAACTCTGCTCGACATCATAACAAATGAACACGAGACATTCTAACCCTTTCGCAGTGTTCTAGCCGCTGGCAACATGGGCAGAAAAAGTTCGGGCACTGGAAAATCTCTCGCACAGTACGGTGGACCACCGTGTCGGAAAAGCGATTAATCAAAAGCTCTTCATCCGCCGTCTACCTGGATGACGCTTGGCAAGTTCCCGGAGTGTAAGTGCAAGCCGTCGTACCAGCAGGAGATTAAATTTGTGCACCCGGTAAAATTAAATTAGATGCTTTAAAGTTTGAAAATAATTAGAAAATACTTCATGCGCTTCCCCCTTCCCGGCGGTGCTTAGGTGCTTTCATTCGCAGGTTCATCGTCGCTGGGAAAAACACCTGCCAGCGTGTTCGTAACGAGTAGAACTAGGAAAAGCGCCATCCGACCCTCTGTCTCCACCGACGGCTGTCCTTTTTTCTCCCGGCCATCGACGGTAGCTTCGAAGCTATAGGGTTCGGGTGATGGTTGCAAGGAAATTATCCCTCGTAATGGTGCTCGCCGGGTCCGTGCTAAGCAAGCCGATCTGAGTCAAACGTACGCTGGCGGCGACCGGGCGAAGCGATAGACGGTCGACTTACATCGACGAAGAAGGACGGCGGTGAATAGTTTCCTCCCGCCCAACAAGTTCCGCTGATAGTTACCATAATTTAGTGCAGCAAATAGATAACGTCACGGTCCAGCATGGATGGCGCTCGAGCGCACAAGAAAACACTGGAAAAAGCTTCAACTAAATCGGGCATTACGCAAGAGGAAGGGTGCTTTTTTCCTCCATTCTTTTACCTCTTTTGTTTTCGTTGCAAACATTTCCCAGAACGCACATATTTAAAGGAATCTACTGGATGGTTTGCACTCGTACGTTAGGAGAAACATTGTTCACGTCCATGCGGCCGTGAAATAGCGTCGCAAAGGCATAATTTAGCTAAAACCCCCATCGTTTTCCAACCTGCCAACCAGGGCAGTGAGTATTTTCGGTCTAATTGATATGCATATCGCTTACGTGCGGCGAATCGCTGTAGCGGAAAATTTTTGCGCTATAACGCTCGCCTATTCACAGTGCATTAAATATGCGGTCGGGAAACGAGATATGCATCATGCACTTGTTGCACCAGTTGATGCAGTCGGCACCGCCATTTTAAGAGTGCATATGGGAAAGCACTTTACCTGAGTACGTTCCCTATTGCATGGACGATCCCGATTGGCAGCGAGTTTTCATGTGTAACACATTTACTAAGCTATGTTTCACTCCACTCTCAGCATGATACGTTCTTTTTCGCGAAATGTAAAAATCAAAATGAAGAGATGAGTACAATCGCAAGCAACATAAATTAATTGTTATGTAGAAGATCATCTCAGTTGATGTACAATGTTCAAACAAGTACAGAGTACAAGTTAACCCTTACAGGACCATAAGCTACTCAGGACTAAAATAGACAATACAACACAATATTTTGGATGTTTAAGGTGTGAAACAAGCAAATATCACCAGAAAAACCTAGCAGTCTGTGTAGATTTTTTTATAATTTCATGGGAAAAATTTTGCCTATGAACCATAAAAGTAAATAAATGACAAGTATAGTTATGATATCGAAATTAATTTTACTTGCTTTCCAATACAATAAACATATTAAAAATTCTAAAAAAAAATGATCTTAGCAATTTCTATAAAAAAATAATAAATTCATCAAGTCCAATAAACTTTCCAAATACTAAGTTGTTGTTGTTGGTTGAACGCACGAATGGTTTGGTTTTGGAGCAATTAATTTTGATAGTTCTTTTTTGTTTATTCGTTCAGAAAGACATTTGCCGCCTTTGACATAACTTTGACTTTGATGTTTCGCTTCAAAAGTATCGTTTTGATAATAGTTGAACAAACAGTAACGGGCTTTGCAGATGGGAAAAATATTTCCCTTGGTCGTGAAAGGGTTAATTGCGCACGAGATAAAATGAAAGAAAAATTTGATGGAAGATAAAACCCTTCAAATAGTAAAGGTGAATCACATCGCCGGCAGAACCAACTACCTAATTGGTGGTTAAAGCACATCACCTAATTCCTAATTCCTTGTAATCCCACGTAAGCTTTCTATTTCCCACTGTTAAAAATGGATACGCAATAATGGAATATTAAATTAAAAAACCTGTTCAAATCATACCATCGAGGTAATCCCAGTAGTAAGGATACCTTTTCCATATTTCTCCTAGCCTCGCTTTGCGTTTGCACATTTTTTTTCCACATCCGAACAAACCCTATCATAAGTCACAGAAGTTAATAAGTCCGCTACGACGATGTGCGTCGGTAAACGCATAATTAAGAAATCCTTTAAGCAAGCATCCGAGCGAAAGGTTAGCATCCTCAAGGCGTGGGATCTGGCGGGTGTAACTCAAACACCCACCACCAGATGGGAGTTTTTTTTTCTGTTTTATTCTACGCCCCCGACAGGATTAATTGCGGTGCAAAGCCCTAAATTCTTCCGCCCCAGGGTTTCGCACGCACGGTTAGGGTTAGGGGAGGTTTGGGCACGTGGGACTTTTCCATTCGGCTCAGCTGCCGACCAACGTGCCCCGCGGGGTGGAAAAGTGAGTGCGGGCCACATCCATTATACCACACCCTCGCATACATCACTCATGCACACTTACAAGCACACCAACGGCGTGTATGCTGTGGAGATGGTGAAAAAGCTTTTGAAGCGAAGCCGTGGTTCCTTGCCGCCCCCGAATCTACACGCCCGAAGCGCCATGACCTTATACCACCGCCGAACCTTCCAAGGGGGAACCCAGAACAATAAAAACTAAAACAAACAGGTAGGTCCATTCCGTTCCGCTTCGTTGGATGTTGCGTTGTGGCGATTGAAAGTGTTTGTTGGAGTCGAAATGGGTTTTCTGGCTTTCCTTGCCGGGAAATGGGGTAGGTAGCGGTCGACGTCGAGCTCATTATCATCAGCGGCACTTTAATGTATGTGCGGAAATAAATAAATATCCAATGAGGCTGGGATGGACACCCCAACCACCTCCCTCCTCCGCAAGGGCACCCGGGAGTGTCGGCGAACAGATAAAGCGCTATAAATTATTGGTGAAATCGTTTGACCGTGATTCGGGGCGATTATTGTTGCTCCAGAGTTGCTCGGGATCGGAGGAGCATGCCTGGAAAGTACGAGAAGAGCTTTGGTACGGTCAATTCCTTCGTGCCAACCGTGTTGGCCAATGCATGGTCGAACGTATTTCGCGCGAACCCTAGCGTAAGGATATCACTTCGCAATCATAAGCGAAACAAACCGAACCGTACCGAAGGAGATGCCAACCGTTTAATGCATTATGTATGAAATGGAAGCACCAGCCGGTCCGGCCAGGGAGACCATCGTAGGTAGGGTTTTTGCGGAACCGAACGTTCCGGAGACTCAGAGGAGCGTAAGAAAACTGCGATAGGCGGAGCGGGAATCGATCGAGGCTGGGAGGGACGATGGAATAGCTACATGGTTCGTTTCCGATTATGCAGCCAGGGTGAGCAAGGGACTCTTTGGAACTCTCCTTGCCGCCGCCTGCAACGCTCGCTGGGCGACTGGCTCGTTGGTATTTTCCATTACAATTAAAGTTTTCCCTCCTTGCCGTCCGGACGGTTTCTTCCGTTCGCATTCCGTGGGGGGAAAACGCTACGGATGGTGTTTGCGAAAAGCGAAAAGTTCCGCCGGGTGTTCGTTGAACCGTGCTAGACAAATTATGCAGCCCTTGCAGCTATCGGCCCGTCTCGAGAATGCGTCACTTTTCACACAACCTCAACCTGCGCCGCACTTCCTACGTTGTCACTTTTGCATAATTCAACACCTGCGACCCGCGGCAATGTGGCGGTACGCGGAAGCGGTATGGTGGCGCAGGCGTTTAGTGGTGCAACTTATGAGCCCACGCTGGCTTGTGGACGTGTGTGTGAGGGCGTCGAGGGTCCCAGCAATGGTGGTTGATTAGTGGCAGCATTGTAAGGTCCTGATCCGGACGCCACGCAGCCACTCTCCTAGTCTCGTTGCTTGAGTGCGTCCGTGCGATAAGCGCTCTTGAGCGTTCATAAGACGCCTGATTGAAAGGAGGGCTCATTGCGGTGATGTGTTACGAGTGCCCTCTTAGGCAAGGCTTCATACAAGCACGGCTAAGTCAAACATTAACCCTTGCATTCAGCACTAACGAGATTAGGAATATTTGGTGATGTAAAAACTCCATTTGGATTATTAAAATGGTTTTTGCCATTTAGTATACTTATAAAGGGTGTCCCAGAAAGTATAAGCACGATTTCTAAATTACGTTTCTGGAAAACGGATGACGCCAAACAGTTGATTCTTCGGGTGTTTGATTGTTTACATTCGAACCTACTAGATAGTGCATCCAAACTATTTTTTCAACCGTTTCTGTTAAAATGCGAGGCATTTCCGTCAAAAAGCGCAAAACCGTTCTGCACAAATGGTGTTCGACTCCTTACATTTCGCTAAGGAAATTGGCGAAATCGGTAGGTGTGAGTATCGGAGCCGTACGAACCGCCATCCAAAAGTTTCGGGAGGAATCCAGCTTCGAGGATACGCTTAAAAGTGGTCAAAAACCTGGTCCTACCGACCAACAGTTGAACCGGGAAAGAGCAAAAGCAATCAAGCAAAAATAGGAAAGTTCCATTCGCGATGTGGCTCAACAAATGGGTACGTTAAAAAGTAACGTCCAATGAGACAAGGCAAAATTGAATTTAAAATCGTACAAAATCCAAAAGAAATCGAAACGGACTGCAAATTAGGCTGCATGCATTAAACATCGGGCCCGGAAACTGTACGACAAACTGCTGTGTGGTCAACCCGCATGCATCAGTTCGACGAAGAGTCGACCAAGACCAGACCAATTGAGATATTTTGGGCGCTAACGAAGGCACACTTGAGAAAACATGTTAAAGCTACGGAAAACATCAACAGTTTTCAAAAAAAGTGTAAAACCGTTCAAAATTGTCGAAAACCGTTTACGACAAGTATGTGCTGAGCCATATCGGAGGCGACAGATCAAAAGTGCGGTCATTAGAATACGATTAAATTTTTAAAATTTTTATCTTTCGCAAATAGTCCAGAACAGAACCCAAACACAATTTATGAAACAAAAATTCAGTTTCTGGAACAGGTTTTATTTTTTACCTAATTTTAAAATCGTGCTTATACTTTCTGGGACACCCTTTAAGTACAGTAAGTTGCCATCACATTGCTTATTAAAATGGGATAAAACTAATTTTAAATGCTTTCATCTTATATCACAAACCTTTAGAGCAGAGGTTGGCATACATTTCCTAAAAAGGGTAAGATGATTGAAATGATACCGAAGGCGCGGGCCGGATATCTTAAATGATGATTTAATGTTTTCAAAGTCATACTTAACCTCTTTGAATGGAGTATCAAGTTTTAAAATGGTAAAGTTGCTTTAAGAAGTGGATTTTACTCCACCAATATAAGAAACTTCATCATTTAATTTATTAAACAAAATGGTTCGTTTCGTTGAGTTTTGACCGTTTTTCACAAATACAGTTTGGTCCGTTGTACCGTACATTAATTTCTTCAATTGTAATTGACATTAATTCTCTGCTCAAATTATTTTAAAGCATTTAGGTTTTGCTGGGTTACTGTCAGTAGTGAAAATAACTCATCTACGAGAATTTTTTAAAGTTGCGAGTCTTATTTGACATGATCATTGCTATTTCGGAAGTAAATTACAAATCCAAAAGACAAAGTATGTTGGATAGTATAGGAGGAATTTACTTGGTAACTTTGATTTTTAGGAAAACACAAAACTTACATTGTGACTGTAAACAAAATTAATAAAAATTGTGTACTTTTTTTTTCATCCATTTTCATCAATAAGTTTTATTAAAAAAAATGTAATCATAAACAAAATAATTCGTTTCGTTGAATTTTGATCACATATACATTTTAATTCTTTGCTCAATTTATATCCAAGTATTTTTTTTTGCTGGCTTACTCTTAGTACTTCAGATTCGAAAATACTTCTGATACGAGAACTTTTCAATGTTGCTAGTCTTATTTTACATTATAATGAGTATAAAAACTGTATTTGTTGATCGCTGCTATTTTGGAAGTAAAATACAAATATAAAAGACAAAGTCTATTGGAAAGTATAGGAAGAATTCACTTGGTAAATTTTGGGAAAAAAACAAAACTGACATCGTGACTACAAACAAAGTCGATGAAAATTGAGATGGGTTTTTGTACGAAGTGCTAAAATTTTCTTACCGACCCCTGCATTAGAGTGTGAGATATGAGTATAAATGTGCTGCTGTATGGCACAAACGCGCTTCAGGCGCACCCTCAGCGAATCTTCAGCACATTGCGGTGTTCATTAGGCAATTACAAAAATGCTCTTCTTGTATTCGTGCCGGGTGTTAAATATCTCTCCGGACCCTTAACGTCCACGACGCTTCCGCGGGGCGGGCGTTCTTTCCGTATTTGTCTTTCCGAGAGCACTTTGCGCGACACGCCTCCAGTGCTCTTAACGACGTTGTACCTGTCATTTTAGCGCCCGACATCGAGGTTTCCGGTCCGTTCGCCGAAGCCGGCCCGGCCCGGAAAAAAAAGATCGTGCCGTCGTGGCTAATGGGGAAGACCGTGCTGAAGGGCCGGTTAATGATCGAAGGGAGCAAAAGCAACCGTAGCCGTTGCCAAACATGGAAAATGGATTGGGTCTGAACCGGTTGAAAAGGTTATTCATACATGCATTCCCGTGCACACCTCGTCCGGTAGGAGGAGGATGTGAGAAGATTGATCCTTGCCTTTGTTCCTTGTGTGTTCCAGAACCGGGACTAACAATTGTTTCTATACAGGAGTAAATTCGAATAGAAAATGCCATCCGTATCCCAAGCGTAATGTTGGATGGAATGAAAAGAATAGTCACGTTTCGTTTGCCGATTTTTGTCGTTGTTCGTCTGATTCTCCTTCACTGCAGCAAAATTTAAGACACAAAGTAGATACATTTGCGGTGAATAAAATCGCGATTATTACGGTAGGTTTCCAGTGAGGAGCTTATAGTTTTTCCTCTTCAATGTGATCTAATTTGAAACAAGCTTTCTGAAAAAGTGTGCTCGAAAGGATTGTGGTTTACACACAGTGCTAAACCAGATTAATTTAAATATCCAGAACTCTTCTAACCGTGTTTCGAAACTGTAATTTTCAAACAGTCCACAACACCCAAAACTACAGAAACCGCGTATGGGATTAATTTTATTCTGATTCTGAGAAAACCCATCCATTCCATTGGTATCCTGCAACCGGTTGCAAGTATTTCCGTTTTCAAGGATTACCAGCCTTTTTTTCCGGTTGGTTTATTTCGTCGGGAAAGTTGCGCACCAATGTATCACGAATGAAAGCGGTGCAAAGGAAAGCAGCTTACTTGGTACTTGAAGCACAATGGAAAGCACCAACCGAGGCGCGTATCAGCTTACAGGCGAGCGTACCGGCGAGTTTTCAGGCTCCCTCAACCCTCTTGCTTGCCCCAACACACCGCACCGGCTCACAGCTTTGTCACGGTCAATGCTGGCCGTCCTACGGGAACGTCGTGTGAATAATTCATTAACTCGTCGCAAACAGTCCATCGCGGGGAAACTATTCAGCGCGATCATTCTGGCCCCCCCTCTAAGCGGAGTCAGCTATCGAGCCTGCGGGTGGCGTGCACGTCACGTCCCTTACCGATACCCGGGCCACTGCGAGAACCGACCTCTCGAGGGGTCGGACCGGTATGATAAATCCACCATCGTTAGTATGCGAGCATGGCCGGTGAACAATGCGTCTCCCTTCGGGCTGACATATTGAGGGTGTCACTGAGATTAACGGCTTCAGCTTCGCGTTCGAGTGCCTCGAGCGAGGAGGTGGGAAAAGCTCCGGACCGGTGTGGGAAGTGGCGGCTAAATAACACATTTTTCTCGACCCATTGAAACATGAGTCATTGGCGTGGAAGGGTCTTTGAAGAAGAACATCGCTATGTATCATTCAGATATTAGGAAAAGGAGCGATCTCATCTTCGTATTATGATTGCGATCATTAAGTATCGCACACTTCTATACTGTAACATAAAAAATGTGTCAGAAGAAAAGTTTCATGAACTGGTCTATGTATATGAATATGTATCACCTCTGCTTGAAAACTGTCTATAACCTAACTTTTTAGTTCTTAGTGACAACCCCTAACAAAAGTTGGTAAAGTTAAATTGGTTTCAATGATGCTTCAACCATCGGAGTGGGAACAGCTTGGTTATAATAGATTAAGACTAACTACAATACATGGAGGGTATGTGCAACACGTTTCCAACCACCGGCGAAGGAGCCGCAGAAAATTCTACGCTGTTATTCCATCCTGAATACGGTAAAACCACAGCCGTAGCGGGTTTCACGTACGTTGTGATCGATATCGATAATTTACGTGACGGTTACGGGGTTCTCATATATTGCGGTCAGGTGGTTTATTTAGTCCCGCAGCAGAATGGAGAAGGCTGGTGGGTAGCGCTGTTTCCAACGCTGTTGGGCTCCTTGTAGAAAGCACCAATTAGCCGCAACCTACACGAAGCAACGAAGAAAAGTTCCTAAACAGTTCTCCTGAAGCTAAAGCGCTACTCAATTCCACGAAAAAGTGTGGTACGTAATTATCGAATACTTATATCCCCTAACTCTCATTCTCTTCAAACTTTGTACTCTTCATCCTGGTAACATGGAATAAATATATAAAACAAACTACTGGCAACGCTAGTAGACCACTGACGTGGTTTGATCAAGTGAATGACAACTTTACAACGTCAGCAAACTAGCCCGGCTCGAAACAGGAACACCCAACTCAATCAGCTTCCCCAATCCACCGAGGGCCATCGAGTCAACCGATTGGTTGGGAAAACTCTTGACCGAACTCGAAATTAATCAGACAACCGAGTGGTCTAAAACTTTGCTACCGCTTTTTAATAGAATTTCACTGGGCGACGTTTAATTTCTGATCAGTATTGTCATTCCGTTTGCCGTGTTCCGCTCTGCTACTATTTCATTTTCTCTTTTCGCTTCTATGCCCGAGTCCGGCCGAGGTGGCTTTGCAGTTGTGTCAGTCTTGTCGTGTCAGGGTATACGCTTTTCCAACAAAGTTTAGATGAGTTTTCCACGAAAGGAAGCCGATTTTTGATGCCGATTGCAAATGTTGTACTGAGAATAGAATTGTGGAAACTGCTTTATAGCTGAGCGAAACTTTTCATCGGGATGGTAAAATGCAACCATAGAAAACCGATTCAACAAAAGAGTAAAAACTTCCTTTTCCGTGATTCTGCTGCTTCGTTTTTCCATAGAAACAGTTGCATTATAGCTTCCTTGAAGGACATTTTTCAGTCGAAAGCTTGGATATAAAATGTATCCAAATTCCATTCGCATCGTGTGCTGTTGGGATATTTGGCACTGGGAGTGTTTGTCGTTCGAGGAAACATGTTTGCTACAATCACCTCCTTTCCTGGAAATAATCTCGAATTTCCCGAGAAAACGCGTGCGGCTAGAAACACATCAACCATGAAACTGAGGCATGATTTCGTTTTACGGCCCAAAGTATGTGACGGATCGGCCCATGCTGATGGAAGCGATCCCCCGAACCGGAGCTAATTGACATTACCGTCGAAAGTTCTGGCCCATGTTTAGCAGAGACGTTGGATGGGGGTCGCATTCTATGGCCGAGGGTCGGAAAACTGGTGCCGTGTTGCTCGGAAATCTTACAACAAAAATGATGCTTCACCCAGCGATGGCCACGGATGCTGCGAAATGTTTGACAGTCGAGCACGGGCCCGGAACCGTAATTACTTGATTAGGTCGTGTTTGCTCGGTGACTAGAGCAGGAAAAATCTACCTCAGCGTCCATCCGGCACGGAGCGTGTGAGCCTTTTGACTTTACAGGACGTGAAGCTTTTCGGTCCCGCAATAAAACCACCCCAAGCCAAACGGTGGTCGCCGTTGGTTCACGTGGCGTCGAGAGTTTGTGTACACAAATGAGCTCGCCCCGGTGTTGGTTTGTTAATGACTCATCCGGTGCAACCTTCCGTTGCAAATTCAAAGAACGAACCCGGCGCAAGTAAAGGAACCTCCCGGTTGCGGTCCGCCGTTTGCCTGGTGTTAGTTTTCACAGCGAAGTCTACCATTCGCCTACGAGTGCGGAACGAAACTCGCAACGGAGCGCTGGCAAGCTGTTAGATGAGTATGTTTCACCGGAAAAGTAACCGACCACTTGAGCTTCCGCACTCGGGGTGGGCCTTATTGACTTGCTACGGGTATCCGGAATGATTGAGGGCCGTTTGGGGTGGGTTGGAAAACCGGTGGAAAACTGTGTTTAGGGATCACTCGATTCGGGAATTTATGGTCCATCGGAGTGCTGCCGCGAGTAACGAGCGTAGAAGTGAGCCGTACCATTTTCAAAATCGTCCGTACCATTGCTGCGTGATGTTTGCTTTCCCGGCAATCATGAGCCATCATTTCAGCTTGACCGGGTAAGAAACGTGACCATGTTGTGCAAACCTCGGATGCTTTGGTTTCTTTGAACTCTTCGTATAAATTACGTATTACAGGGATTTTCAGATGATATCGTAATAGTAGCAGTATTTATTCTAACTGCAGCACATGATATTCCAACAGTATCAGTTGATTTTATAACGCAATCATGTTTATTGTTCGACTCTGTCAGATGAAATTAGAATCGTAGTAGTTGATATTATAAAGTTGGTATGGCAGGTCAAGCGATGTACGTAAATAGCAAGAATAAACGTACATCACACGAATGGGCTTCCAAGGTAGTTCATCATATCAGGTGGTTTCATCTCGCATGAATCGCTTTAATTTCATTAAAAAACGAAAGGAATTTTTAAACAAGTAGTGTTGATTAATTTTCATGTTGAAAGCACGTCTTTTTTTTACTTATTTTGGTGATCAGTGTCGTTCCAATGAAATCGAACAGCTTCATTCGTTATGAACCCACCTGCTATGTAGATCAACCTTGGGCTGTTCTTGGTGCGATATACGTATACACTCGCTAGTTCCGTACTTCGCTCAAGCTGCTGTACCAGGAGGATTACAATATCAACTGCTACGATTCTGATTTCATCTGACAAAGTTGTAATAAACATGATCGCTTTATAAAATCAACTGACGCTATTGGAATATCATGTGCTGCAGTTGAAATAAATACTGCTACTGTTATGATATCATCTGAAAATACCTGTATTTTTTCACGTAGCTTCCCACAATTACTTGGATACATTGACAACATTGATATATTGGCATTAGATTTTAAACATTTCTGTATAGTTACTTAAGTGTCCTCACGTTCAAGAATGTTAATTGCACCGACACTAATTCACCAATTCCGGCAGAATGTGACAAAAATGTATATCGCAAAGCTCGAGCCATTTTCCCAGGCCGACACCTTGGCTGCAAAGATTTACAGCTGGTTGGGAAATTTCACGATAACATGACGAGTATAAGCCATAGCTCCCACGTATGTGGTACGGCATTTTCCCCCCGGGGGGAGGTAGCAACGGACTGGCGCAAACGACTCGCTCGTCCTGTGTGTCGGCGTCGTGCGGTAATATCATTTTCCCCCGAGAACTGCCACACACACATCTCTGGGGGTCCTTTGTTTCGACATTGTGCGCGAAAAGCGTAGCTAGGCGTAGCCAGTGTGTGCTGGGTTCAGGCTGATAAAACCATTATCATACGCCGTACGCCTTTGGGGGGAGGGGGCACCAGCGACATGGGAAATGAGTTTCTGCTGATTAAATTGCACTGTCGCCGAAGAATGGAATTTCAATGTTGATTAATCGTTGATAAACCAATCATAGTTCATCGGCCTGAGTGTGAGTTTAAAGCGAGGGGCGCTATTTGAAGAGAAAAAGAAAAACGCTTTCCAAAACTGCCTCTCCAGTGTGGGGCGTTCATCACACCAGCGTGAGTTTCTCTACGTAATAAATGTGTTCCCAAAAATTTTACCCAGCAATCACCGCCATGATACGCTCGTGCTGGCTCCGGAGGCTGGTGACTGTTGATGATGACAGACAGAGCGCAAAGGGCAGATCGAGCGGTCTTATTTGGAGCCTCGCAAAATGGTTCAACAGGAGGGAAGGCGCGGGAAGTGGTTGGTCGTGTGGTGGAGCTTGCTTTTCCGGCCGCCAGCAGGAAAAACCATGGAGCAGTGACTTTGACACACCGCTTCGTCATCAGAACCCCCAAGCATCACGAGGAGGGAAAGGAAACACGGCTGGTGAGTGGAGGTGCATGTCCATTCCCTTCGTTCGTTCTCTCGTGCTGTGGTTTGCCCTTCGCCATCGTTCCCGCAATCCCGGTTTCACCTCGCCCGTAACCTTGGCAGCGTCCTTTGTAGGTCCGGGATGACTTGTCATTTGTTTCGGATGAGCTACGAACCGGAGGCAGCGTAGCTGAGCTGGCTGATGATTTTATCTTTCATCCAAGTTCGTCGGCTCCGTTCGGCAAGGTCCACTCCTCCCGCCGCCTTCACTTGGGCAACCACCTTTAGCAGGCAGCGGGGGGGAGGCATGATCATGTGTGCGTACCGTAAGGCCATTCATTTTCCAGTGGCTTGTTCCGGCTCATTTTAATAATCTCTTTTTCGACATTTTTCCATTCGTTCCATTCGAGACGGCGGATCGTTTATATACATCCACCGCAGACAGCAGCACACATTCGAAGCGCAAACACACTCACACACACACACACGTACTGGATGGTGCCCCCTTTATCTGTTTTTCTATATGAGCTCTTCGAAATGTGCTTCGCATCTTCATGAAGAATAGAGTCCCCGGCAACAGTGGCCAGACGACGACCCTTGAGCATATTACGTGCACACGTTTTTCAAGCTATCCCAAGCGCTTTTCATACGCTCATCTATTGGCAAGGTAATTGTGCTAAGTTGCTGTTAACCAATGATGTATTCTTCTTCTAATTCTGCTCAAACTGGAGACATCTTTTATGAAGTCCGTTACTTAATTAGCCGATTCTTAGTGAAGCTGCAAGCACATTGCTTTCAGCTCAGCAACAACCACTTATTTGTTTAAACTGTACGAAAGGAACAAAACTGAAGGGACTCAGGAATCTTGCAGTTTGTTACGCCGATGGCTTTAAAGACTTTGAGCTTTGTTGTAGGGAACTCAGTAGAAACGATTTAAAAAATATTTTACGTAGCATTTTTCATTACTTTTTGCTAACCGTAAACGTAGTATTATTTCGTAGCATTTAGCTATACTTTTTAACCGTAAAGTTTAAGCTATACTTCATCCGATTCTTTTGCAAGAAAAAATGTGTAGTTAAATGTGAATTTCAAGTATTTTTAATATACAATCCAAACTTTGTTGAATTTTTATTAAAGTTGCTGTTAAATCGATGGGGGAAAATACGATCAACGTCAGTTTAAGTTATGCAAAATTTCCCTCTTGGCTCCTGCCATAATCAGACGTGCCGTTATATGTATGTGGATTTACAGTTTTAATAAAATATTTGCCGCATTGACAAGCTTTATCCCCTACCGTATGAATCCTCTATAATTATACTTCGATGGATAATCTCGTCCATCGAACGATAATCCCTGTAGTGGAGTTTCGGTACATGCAACAAATACATAGTACATGTGGGCCAAACAAGTATTGCACACTTTTCCCGCTTGCTAGATGCTGGAAAATGTTCCAAAGGTTCGAAAAGTTGAAAAGAAACCTTTTCGTTGAGCCGAAGGCTGCTGAACAGAATAAAATCTACTCGAGGCATCAAAGTTGCTTTAGTTGCTACCGAGTTGCGGTCGATGATAAATTAGCAGCAACATTAATTAAACGAAGCAAAAAATCGAAACTTTTTTGTCGAAACAAACGCTAATGAATTTAATGAAACGGTTGGAATAATAATGACCAAGGGGATGAAATTGTCACGGGAAGTTAATTAGTACATCGCGTGTTGGACTAGAAAAATTGCGTTTCCTTTAACGAGCGAACATGCTCTTCGATTGAGAAAATTAAAGGACAATTTCAGAATACATCAGACAAAACAAATATGGTAGGTTTATGAAACGATTAAGAATAGATTCATTTTAGGTGAAAATACGCGTCAAGTTGAGTAACATAATAATACCTTCCAAAAGCATCTGCAGATACCGGGCTCAAAGCAAAACTGTGTCGCCATTCGTTTGTCGTTCGTATTTTTAGTCTGGAGCGAGGATAATGTGTCGGGCTTTGGGATTAGTAATGGTTTAGTCTCATCTTTGTTTTTTTTGCGAGGTTTTTCACGCTAGCAAACAAAAAGGAACGAAAACCTCAATGCTTCCCTTTCCCGAATGCAACTTAGTCCGCGTGTGACGGAGGTAAAGTTTTTAATTGGACTTTTATGTCGATCGGTCCCCGTGTAGCGCGCCGACCAGAGGGAAAAACCACCACGCTCGAGCGAAGGTAATGCCGGTGTGAGAGAAACAGCAACCGGTAGAAAAAGCGAGGGCTGAACGAAAAAGTCATCTCACTACGGAGATGGGTTTCAGCCTAGCAGAGATTATCGTTGCGTCCTTTAGGAGGGTTTGTGTTTGTGTTATTTTTTTATTTTGGACACGAGCAAAGCCAAAAAGGTGCAGTGTATCCCCAACGTCAACGGTAGGACACGACTCGATTTTGTTTTGCTCCTTCGCTCAGCAAGCGCAGACCTCAGATCCCCAGCCCAGCGGGTGTAACAGTTGTCTATCTCCCGTGGCGCCCAGAGTCAGGCCACACCGGGAGCATTGCTACAACATTACGAATTCATGAGGCACCGTTGAGTCGGATCATTAAGCGGAGGCACTGGGTTTCGGGATTGTAACTGAGTGAAAATCAATTACGGGATGCGCAGGAAAAGCCCGTAGAAAAGGGGCCGGGGCCAGCAGGAGCGTACCGTAATGGTTAACCGATTAAAACGCCCTCTGAATGGGCCACCGAGCGTTCGCTGTGCGGGAAAGCAAGGACAAAGAGAATGACCCGCATAGTACGCGTAATGAGCATAAAATTGTAAGCAACTCAGAGAAAGTGTTCAAATGTACTTCATGCAATGAAGGGAGTGTTTTTAAACTGTTATATGTTTGGAGTTTTGAACGAAAAATGTGATGATTTATTTTATCATTTCACTAGCTGATTAACCCGATTTCATCCGGATAGAAATAAATTCCAGACGAAAGAGTGTTTCATAGATCTTGAATTTTACAATCTTAAATATTTCTTGTTGAAAATTTTATTTTTTTGGATAACTTTTAGTCAACGAAACCATGTTAATATACATTTTGCATTCATTATCTAACTGTGCTTCCAGCTTCACTAAGCTAATGGTTTCACTAAACCATTTAAAATTAATCAATTGTAGCAAGTATGAGAAAATCTATGCTTAAACCTCAGTTGGACCAGGACAACTTATAATCGACGTCCGGCAGATTAAAGAAATGAAAATCCAATCCATGAAGAAAAGTAAATTGTGAGAGTTGCAGAATTTATGTACTACGTTTTTAAGCACGATTTAAGGTTTCATCAATTTCTTTTGCTTGATCGTTTGGAAATAAGGTTTTGCGAAAGTTTACGGGAGAGGTAACAAAGGGTGATCATATCTACAAAATTAAGTTCTACAACAAAATTGACCACCCTTAAGTCTAGTTTGGTGCACACCAGACCAAAAGATTTTGCGTAATACAGTTGTATGTATGTCATCAGAATTAATGTTTTTTGAGTCAAGCCAACATTATTTAGTAGTAGAAAAGGAAAAGAAGGAGAAAACAAAAAGGATTGCATATTGGTACTGAGGCCATCCGTCGTAAGGTAGCATCTTATTTTTTTACATGATTTCTATTGTTCTGGTGATAGAAAGTAGTGATGAGCGGGTCGACCCGAACCTATCGGGTCGGAGCGATCCGTAACCGACCCGGAGCGCTCCGGGTCGACCCGTGGGTGCAACGACTCCGGGTCGACCGGTAGGTGCAGCTGCCCATATGCGAGTTCGACCCGTTGGTTCGGGTCGACCCGTAGGTGCAACGAGTTCGGGTCGGCCCGTAGGTGCAACGACTCCGGGTCGACCAGTAGGTGCAGCTGCCCATATGCGAGTTCGACCCGTTGGTTCGGGTCGACCCGTAGGTGCAACGAGTTCGGGTCGACCCGTAGGTGCAACGACTCCGGGTCGACCAGTAGGTGCAGCTGTCCATATGCGAGTTCGACCCGTTGGTTCGGGTCGACCCGAACTCGTTGAACCTACGGGTCGGAATCGATTCTTCTAGGGACGGACTCGATTCCGGGTCGATCCGTGAAAAGAATCGTAAAGGGGACGGGAAACGAAGCGTAATCGCTAGCGTAATCGTGTTATTCTGCTGGTCCATCTGTCAAAAAGAATTTTGGCTCACCTACCCTATAATCGCATGCGTAATCTTGTCAGTACGTAAACAAACGAATCAATAGTTCATTCATCGTAATTATTTATCAAATTTATATGATTATTTAGCGCAGTTTTTGTATTTTTAACAATAAACAACAAAATAATAGCAGTAGCTTCAAGAAATGTTGCCATTTTTACCAAATTGCAAAACATAAACAAAGCAAAGATGACGCTTGGCCTGAATATCGACGATACACGAGAGACCAGCGATTACGCTTCGTTTACCGTGCCCTTAAGACTCATCACTAATAGAAAGGTACAGGTAGATAGGGGGCATAAGAATGTCGGACATTTCACATTTGAAAAATTGGCTTTCTTATAATTATGTTTGATGTAAATTGATTGGACTGATTTTGTTTGATTGAGAATATTTGTTACGTAGAAGGAGATAGAAGAAGTCTGAGATGAGATTGAGCACTCAAACTGTGACCATTCGATTTAGTGACCCCAAATACTACGAAGATGATACCTATATTGCATTTTAAAAATTGTTGAGGTAGGACGTATAATGGTAGCCCCTATTACCCCTTGCCCTAGAGAGATTAAATTTTATTACATGATGGCTACATTTAAAAAAAAAGTAGTATGTGCACCAAATTTTGTAAAACCCCATTCCATAATTGTGGAGTTATTATTATTTTTTCAACATTTTAAAGAATAGGTGTTCGGAAGGGGGAAGCGAAGGAGGACATTCAAAAGAATAAAAAATTAACGACTGATGCAAAACCTGTTAAGTTTTGTTGTGATGGAAAGTAAGTAAGGATAGAAACTAAACTAATGAGTCTTGAGTTTATATCGTAAGTGATTGTCATTTTAGCAGCTTTATTTACTAATGCGTCTTCTTGATCCAAAACAACGTATTCCATACGTATCTTCTCGCTAAATATCTTACGAAATGTCAATGTGAGTTTTCCACAATAAAGTTTTACCTTGATCGCAGGCAAACTTCCGCGTAGAAGTTGTTGGAAGCAATTTGTTTCCGGAAGTTACCGCTTCACCGGTAGCAAACCTTTAGCCAGCACAAGAAAACCGTGCTAATCCAAGCTTCAACTTTCCACCGATTTTCGGCAGTATACAAGGCAAGGAGGAAGTAAGGTACATACTTGGGATGGAGTCAAGTGGATGCTCTGAGACAGCTCAGGGATCAGATTTAGCCGGATGTACGGTAAATTAACTCGTTCCGCGCGGGTGCATTTTCGCGAATTTTCCACCAACGTGACCCGTTCGCCCAAGCATTCAGGATTCGGAAAATCGGAATTTGTTGTGTACAGTTGTTCATTTTCAATTGTTGCTAGCTGACGGATTGGCCGTCTTGCTTTTGCTTGGGCCCGGTTTTGGCAAGATGCCCCGCAGCCTTTTTCGCTTATTTGCCCCAAGTTTAGCATGAACATAAACCAAACATCGCCAGGCGTCTAGCGAGTCAGGTCTCTAAATGGCTGCCCCTCGTCCGTCCCGTTTGCAAGTCCTCATCTGGACACGAGGACTTGACTTTGAAGGGCGTGCTGGACATGGACGCGCGAGGAATACTGCTTTTATGAACGTACCGAACGGAAGAATGGAGCCGCTCGGGCAGCGAGCCATTGTTTCGACAAGGGAACGTTGTGAGGCGCAACGGACCGGGAACAGCTTTTCTTTGGGGGAAGAAAACCCTAAACGCTGTAAGAAAGCCGGATGAGGCAAAGCAGAACACCCCGAAGTGGGCCAAAGTGAACGGGCTTGAAGCGAAGTTAGGGAAGCAACAAGGATCTCCGCCGGGGTGGAGCTGATCGTACGGAAGGAAAACAATTACGATTGAGCAAAAGTGGCCCAACAGTGTTCTTACTAGCTGCACAAGGCTCAACCCCAGCGGCACGGGGAAAACGGAGCCGGCGAAGACAAAGGAAAGGAAAACATGGGAACGGAGCAAAACGTAGCAAACAACAAGAGGCTGGATGGCGCAGAAATCGGGCTCCCACTAAACGGACGCTAGAAAAGACACCGCCGATGAGCCGCTGGCAACACGCGAAGGCGCATCCTATCCGCTCCGTGGGTTTTTCCCTGGTAATGGTGGAAAGATGTTTTTCTTTGTTTCAATTACCCTGCTCCATCGAGACGAACGGTGGTGGGTTTTGTGCCGCTTGCCGTTCGGCCCTAGAGCTGTTGTAGCAATCTTCATTGTTGGTGTACGCGTTTTTTGTTCTGTATTTGTGCTCTGTTTCGTTCATTTTCGAGCCGGTCCCCTTTTCCCATTCATCTTGAGGCGAGCGATTCGCTACGCCCGATGCGGTTGGCCAGTCAATCCAAAAGCACGAGGCAAAATAAAAGCGCACCGAGCTTTTAGAGTACCGGGTTGGGCGAATCAACGATATGGCTTCCTTTCAGTCGGCGCTATGCTGGTTTTTTCCCATTCTCTACAATGTTTTGTGTTTTTGTATGCTGGGCAGAACAATTTCGTCTTGCTGGTATCTTTTGACCGCGGTCGAGACTTAAGATATTGTCTGGACGCTGGCGGAAGGATAACAAAAAAAAAATGAACGGTAAGTAACATTTATTTATGGTATAATGAACGTAATTTGTTTTAATCCTCCTTAAATAACCATCAACATTAAGTTAATGTAGTGGAAGAAAAAGAATGCTATAAGCAGACTGATGAAACCAATGAACGTTATCTTTTGGGTTTCTCTATCGGAAAGTAAATATTCACCACAAATATTAAATGGTTGTTTAAGTCGAGAAATAAATCACAAAGCTATCGTGTAGGGTGCTCTAGAGTACAACATTTTAAACGTTTATGTTAGCTCGGTGTGAATGTAGAGAACATTCCGTTGTATTTTCTTTTAAGTGTTTATGTTTTATGAAATGTGTATGATTAACTATGCCCAATTGATTGGCAAAGCTTGATTGATTATTTTCTTCAAGTCGCATTGCATTAATTTTATGAACCGCCAATTAGATGTGATTGAAATGCTGAGTAAATTGAACCGCTTTTCCAACGATGTTGCGATGGCTGGAAACGGTTTAGAAATGTCACGTAACGCATTGTGTCAACGGATTCGATAAAACCAATTCCTTTAATTACATAATGGCGAAACTACACTTCTGCAGTGAAGTATTCAATCCCGCAACGAACAGAACAAATAAGATGTCAGCGCTTATTGGGAAAACAATGCTGATCTGGAAAACTCACAGTTGTGACAGTGACGGGATGCACCGGGATTGAAATGGAGTTAAGAAAAAGTCCCCCTCTCTCCTACTGAAGCACTCGAGCACCAGACCAGGGCATGCATTCCGTTCGGCACAAAAGTCACGTACGGCCGATCGGCACGTCGTTGGTACGCGAGTTGTTCTAACCCGTTCGGAAATCTAGCGCTGAGGAAAAGCGCACCGAAGCGTGCGTTACACATATCATCCTCCTCCGACGAGCCTGACGAGAAAGGTTTCTTCTGGATGCGAGTTGGGTTTCGAATTTGCCGAAGAAACGAAAAAAGAAACACGGATGGCACCTCACGGGACGTGATCCGTCGTTCCATAGTGTGTCAACCGACGTTTTTAATTACAAAAGTATGGCTGACTCGGCGCATACCTTCCGATTCCGGCCGCCCGGGGCAAGTCCATCCTCACAGCGAGTGATTGGAAAAAAAGCTCACTGCCTGCGCTATCAGCAGTGGTTCGGTTCCCAAGCCGGTCATAAATCTCGACGTGGAAAGTGGAAGCGTTTCGGGTTGGAATTATATAAATTAGAAAAAAAACGGTGAAAAAAGAAACCTCAACAACCAATTTCAATCACCGGCTTCGGTGGGCAAAATGTTTGTTTCTTTTGCAAATATTTACCAAATGCCACTTTGTCGGTGCGATGGAAAAATGGGAGTGAGGTGGAAAAGCTCCCCCGGTCGGCAACGGGGAAATTCGAGTCCGAACCGAAGGGTTTTACGAAAAGGCCTACGATCGGGGCTGCATCGGCCTGATAAGAGGCTTATGATGGTACGTGTGTGTGTGTGTGCGTGCGTTTGTGTGATGCAACACAATGTCCTGAAAAAGCGAATACCGACGAAGGGAGACACCGTGTGTGGAATGTGTAGCGAAAGTTTGCTTACAACGAAATTAAGCATCGACGGCCAAAGTTGTGTTGTGCTTTCTAAATGGTCGATGATTGTGTCCGCAAAACTTTTTGCAAGCTTATAAATTCTCCCACTAGCTTGGACGCCTTTCCCTTCCTAGCACTTCAATTTCTCACCATCATCATTCAAACACCTCGGGCGGGGAAACGTTCATTACGTCAGCAAAATACACATAGCCCATGCCAGAAAAAGGGCGATGGCAAAACGAATCCCATCTGTCAGAAAAATAAGCTTCCCACCACACTTGACTTGGAGTGGGCCGGGAGTGGGTGCGGCACGAATGGAAAGAATAACCGGCCTCGGGGCCTGGGTGTGCCTCCCGCAACCCGGTCGCAGCCCTTTCGTGGCCCACGGACGTGATGATTAGTTTTCCATTATACCAATCAGATCGCGTGCAGCAAAACAGGCAGCGGTGGGCAAGTGGGAAAGCTAATGCGAAGAAAATCAACAACACGCTCCTGCGGCGCAGGCGAATATGAAATGAATGATTCCGTTTGATGAAGCGACCGAGCATGAGTGTTTTTCAACCGGAAAAGCAGAAAGTGGTTCCGTGGCGTGGCTGGAACGAGAAAAAAAATAAAGCAAACCAAGAAAACAAAACGGCTGCACGGGGCAGGGATGAGGAGGGGACAACGGCTTCGGCTGCCATGGTGGTGGGTTGGAAAAACACCACTATGAAAATGCTTGACGTTAACGAGGGAAAACAAAACCAATAGGGGGAAAGCTTTTGACGGAGGCGAACATAAACTCGTGCCATTGTCGATGGTGAATGGTTGGTGATGGCGCCTGGGTGAGGGGATAGGGGGTGGGAATGGAATTTTTCCTTCCACATCCTGGGTGCCATTTTGCTTTTCCGGATGAAGGCTGGATATGCTGCTTCTCGGTTGCCACACGCTTCAAAGGCGTAGCGCGAACGAGGGGGGGGGAGTGTGGGGGGGGGGCTCGAGCAATTTCGCCCATATTTTCGGCTCCTTAGCTCGGGCCTGTAGCCCAGCTGACTGACAGCAGGAGAACGACCATGCATAGAAGAAACAAAAGAAATCGTAAACAGACTCTTCATCTTCCATGGCCATGGGAAAACGGTTTTTCCGTCAAAAAATTCCAACCATCGAATGCCGGCACCGTCCGAACCTGTGTTGAGTAGAATAATGATCAACTTGAAAAGAAAGTGTGGTGGGGGGTTTTCCTCTTCGGCAGCAGCCTGGGGTAGGTAGCGGTGGTCGGATGGAAGGAATTTTAGCATCGTAAATCAAGGACCCTCGGAGCCATTCGCTGGCACGGCAGCACACACTCCCCTTCCTTCCCTGGAAGAGTTCGTGGTGTGAGTTTGGTAAAAAAAAAAACGGCACCGAGAGCACCGGAGGACGGGAAAGGACGATGAATTTTTCCACAGCGCGCTCAAGTGCTCGGGGCGGGCAAACGCAAATCCCGAAGAGAGATGCAGATTCCTTGTCGATCCTATTAAGAGCATAAAGTATTATTTTACAACCGATTAACTTTGCACGAGTTTTCCATCACTCGATACGGGAGGAAAAATCAAATAAAATCGAGTGTATATTGTTTACTCGAGAAAGGAAAACCGCGTCCCGGTGGTTCCGTATCGGAACGTATTGTAAAAATAGAACAAGCTTCCAACTTGGCTTGCACTTGATTGTTATGATGAAAAAAGCGCTATTGTTCCATTGAAAAACGTGAACCATTAATGCTCTTCCACCGAAAGCCTTACTTTCTAACACGAGCAACTTTGTTCCTTGCTGCACGGAAAATCGCAAGCATTGGCGACGGAAAAATTACGTTTGTTTATCTCATAAGTAGCCGTTTGCCAAATTACCTCCCTATTGAATGAAGAGGATTACACGAATGATTGTGAACATCCGATTCGATGGCAACAATGGTATATTTTCTCCCCAATGTTTTCACCTCGAGCAAGAGAAAACCTTTGACAAAAGTGGTAGCAACCCGAAACAACAATACTCAATTTGATGGCATCCAATCGAGTCCGCGGCGACGAAAGGACCGATGGTAACATCTGTCTCGTTGGTCTCGCGGCTTCGGACCACGTAGGCGAATCATCCCTTCCGATTGCTGTTATTGTTGTTATGGTAGTATTGTAAGCAGGATTGCTTAGCCACCGGAGCGCAGCAAAATTTGCCGGAGGAAAATTGCAATTCAGCGGACAAAAGGCAGGTAGCAACCATCTGCCGTGGTCCGTGGGATCCTGCTGCACACGGCTCGCGTTATAGTGCAGCCAAAGTGGAGGAAAACCTGCCTTGACGTGGACATGGAAAACATCGCTGGGCACTCACGGCATGGCTGAAAAGGGCAATTGCTTGTGCAACAGCAACCGGGGTTATACAGGCAGAATATCCCATTATGCACCACCGTTGCATGGAGTATTCTTTTTGCATCCTGCACCATCGTCTGACAAGCGTTTTTGATGCTATTTTTGCCACCACAAAGCGCTTCAAGCAACTCCAAACGGAATATAAACATTCTGCAATGGAAAGGAACCCGTGACATCTTCCAACACCACTAGCACGGTTCATCTCACAACGCTAAAGAAACGTGTGCTATCGATTGTCCCACCCACATTGTCTTTTGTCCGCCCCCCCCCCCGCCCATTCCCCTCCATCTGCAAAATGCAAACATCTTAATCGCTTTCCTAATCACAAATGGTGGGCAGTAAACATTTGCCTCCCCCCCTTTCCGTAGGAAGCGTTTTTCCGACCGTCCGGTCGTGCGCTGCCGTCGTTCGTGCTGATAACCATTTCAGCCCGATTATGACCCCCATTAAGATTCAGAACACGGAACTTTAGGGAGGGGAAGGGGGGGGGGGGAAACAAAGCCCTATAACGATGATTGCATCCAGGATCGGAAGTATGAACGACTTTGGCAGAGCAATTATTGGCTGAGTTCAAACTGCAAGTTCCACGTATTTGTCTTGCAGACTGCAGCCAGCGCTTGCTCTTTGCTGGAACAAGCAATGGATAAGAATAAGATTATTGCCAAAGAAGCTTTCGATGGGTCTCCAATTGAACGGATTCTTAGCTTAGATTGTCTGTAATGTGTGTTTAATGGTTGGTCAGTGTGTTGAACACACTTAAAAGTAGCTTTGCGGACGTATCACGAAGGGAATTATACGTTTCTATGGAAAACTACTCAAAGTGATGAGGGCACCTGCTGGCTTCTGTTTATATTGAGCTCACGTGAGTCCACTTACGTTATGCAATCATCGGATTTAATATTTTACTAAGCTTAATGCCAACCACGACTCCGTTTTGGAGAGAAATTAAACAAATCAGCAAAACCGTAGGAAGAAAAATTAAATGATAAATAAAGTACAACATGAAACTTGTGACAGAACAATTATATTTCATCTTCTTTGCTACATTTTAAGATCTGTCAAGGAATGTTCTTTTTATCAAACTTTGCTTTTGAGTATGGAAATTTAAATTCGATATTGTTCATATAATAGCAAAAGCATTTCTACAGATTTCTACAGAGAAATCCAATTATATTTTGTTGCTTCTATAATTCAATTTACTTAAACTCGTATTTATGTGCGTTGTATAGATTTTCATGATGATGTTTGTGTTAGTATGGCATAAAACAACATTGCTACGCAATTTTTCCTGGCCAAAAAGGACCTGCTTTGGAAAATGTCCGCCGGCTGGGGCTCGTGCAAAGTGGAGAAGAAAGTTTCGCGTGAAGCTAACAAGAAGAGTGGTAGAGCGCTACCAAACGATAGCTTTAATCGAAGTTGATGGGATTTTTTATGGCGACCGAACACGCTCTCGGATACGGCATGCACGGTGTGTGGAGCGGTTGGACCAAACTTTCCCAACAATGCCGCCGTTGCGATGGGACAGAAGTTTATGTTTTCTCCTTCTCGACAGACCGGCGGGGCGGCTCCATTTTGCACGCTTTTAAGAACCCCTTCAGATTTTTAGCGAAGCTCCTCCGGTTTTAGAGCTAACGGCAAATCCGTATTACCATTAAAGTGTTACATAAAAACGCTTCCCAACCAGCGCTCCTGACCGTTTCGCGCTGCATCCACTTTCGCTTTCGTTCGATCATTCGGCCATAAAGATACGAGAGCGTATAATGCGTAAAAGCACCACCGAACGGCAAATATATGAGAGTTTATGTAATGACCCAAAGTGCCCTGGCGGCTCAGTATCCATCCCAGCTTGGGGTTTTTTTTCTGTGGTTTAGTGGAAAAAAAACACACACTACCCTCCAAACTGTTCATCCCCACGGAAACGCGACGATGCGTTGCCGCTTCGAGGAACGGCCCCGAAGTGATCGAAATGGAATGATAACGATTATGGCTTCGCTCTGAAAGGGCTGTATCGCAATAGCCTGTCCTAGGTTACAGAAAGGCGGCCGAAGGAAGTCCTCCGGAGGAATGGCATATTTTGTAACCGAAATGTGAAAGCAAAAGCCTTGACAGGTAAACTGGCTCAGCCGAGTAAGCCGGCAAGATTCGTTCCACGGTGCAACGGATGTTGTTTTCTTCCGATACTAATCCCAACACCTGGTTCTTGAACGGTGCTGGTTGATTCATTGAAGTGTTTTGCGCTTTACTGCAAGGTTTAAATTGGTATCACATTTCTATTCTAATCGCTTGCTGTAAATTTGGATCAATATGCCACCATTTTACCTTGCCTTTATAAGAACTAGAGTGCTCTTAAAATTTGTTAAAAGATTTACCCAAGTACATTCGATTTCATATTCCTTCCACACCATTTTGCAAACATATTCAATGTTAAGCCTTCAAACTACGGAATCTTTATAACACCGCTTTATTTTATTCAAATCTTTAGGAACGCTTTGTTTCTCTTATTTTTTCTACTTTACTCAAAATGGGAACACAAGTTTACAAGTTTGCGCTTCCCTTATCCCATGAAGTAGCCCGAAAGAGGAAATTATTATGAAACCATCCAAGCTATGGCCCATTTTTTATCGTATTTTGAACTTTATTATTTTTCCTACCTGCTCTCGTTTAGTCTCCGAGCAACGCTAGGGCCGGGCCCAACCGCGCGGTCAATTTTTATGCTCATCACCGTGAGATGATCCGCCCATTACTTTGTGTTTTACGTGATGTGGAAATAATTTCCATCCGGCATTCAGTTACCGTCGCCTTTTACTTCTTATTCTGCCACAGCCGGTCAGTTTTTTTTTTGGGTGGGCTGAATCGTGTCTAAATGGGTGGACGAGCTGCCCCGGACGGAGCGGGCAGTTTTAAACGGTCCTTAACGAATTTATGAGTGAATCATTTAGGGGTGTTGCGAGTAATACTTTGAAAATTCGGTAAAGATTGTACCGACTCTTACGAGCGAAGCAAAGTAATGAAAATATTATCCCCGTATTTAATTCATGCCAACTCTGGTGGGAGAGGCTTGCCAGCTCTAGATAATGTTTTATGTCGAGTTATGTGGCTATTCATTATATTCAAAAATGCTTTTAAAAACAATATTAAATATCTTCTATCATTGGAATTTTTAATTTTATACTGTTTGAAATCATTAAAATAATAGTAGTGCTTAAAAGAAAATATGGAGAGAAAATGAAATATTTTATAATTATCATTCCTTTCATGCTCACAGAATCTGGTAACCGTTTAAGCGATTCAACCAGGCAACGTGTGTTAAAATGGTTTTGGTCAGAAGAATTTCCATCTGAGAATTCTAACAACATATTGCGGTACGCTGGTAAATGGTTTGTAACAGAAAAAAAGAAAACGAACGTTGCATCCATAATTCCTTCCTCATTCCATAATGAATCGTCATGTGTATGGACTTGTTTAACACGTTGACTGCCAAGCGTTTTTAGCACACTTTTTTAGAACAATCTGTTTTCATTTAATTTGTTTATAAAATTTACTAAACCAACAATTTTTGAAGGCTAAGCTGAAACTAAGCTTGACAAAGAATTGATATAAAATATTACTATTAAATTATGTTGCATTTTCATTTATTTATGGGTCAAAAACTTTTTAGAACTAAGTTTTGCTGTCACCCACTTTTGGGTGACATGGCAGTCAACGTGTTAAATAAAGTTTCAAACTATTCATTCATGTGTTTTGAAGTTAACATAGGCACGATATTTTTTCTAATCAGATGCAATTTAAATATTAGAGTCATGTTTAAGACTTTCAAAACATCCGTTCATTAATCTCAAAATCTGATCCAAAATCTTTTCATCCGTACGGTTGGTTTTTCATATTCTAAAGTTATGGCTTAATTATGACACGCTACAAAATATGACTGGTTCCCGTGCGGCACGAAATGGGTAATACAGTTATTATAATCTTCATCAACCTGAACCTGCACTGTTCTAGCCGTAAAAAAAGATCTGGTTGTGTGCGAGCAATATGTCATTTGTTTATTTGCTTGCCAGCTCGAGGCAATAAATCATCGCTCGAACCGTGCTACCATCGGTTCGAATTGGCCTGGGTGGACGCTAAAACGGTGAGAAATAAAACGTGCACATCGCTTCCACCCTCCTCCCGCTCTAGGGGCACTCTCGCTGCAAACGCGCACAAAGAAAAAAAAAAGAAATGGAACCTTCCGAAAAGGAAAACGATAAATCTTGCTTCCGATTCCAATATGCACTAAATTACTATCTAAATAAACTGAGCCCGGGGTGACGAAATATTTCCCTAAAGTGCCGAAAGAGTGTGAGAAAAGTGGATCGTGAAAAGTAGAGAATAAAAACACTCGTCCGTGCGTCACGGTAGACGGCAGAAAACGTGGCCACGTTGCTTGTCCCTCTCCGACCCATTTGCGACGTTTCGCGAGGGTCCCGAATGCTTCTTGCATCGTCGTCTATGGCGAGCGTAACCGGTTCGGTAGGGTAAGGTAAACCTCCGCTTGGGTTGGAGAAGAAAATTGAATTATAAATAAATAAATCATAAATTGGCTCTCGTCAGAGGCGGTTTTTCATTCGGCCGGTTGTGATTTGGAACGCGAAGGTTCTTCTCGGTAAAACTGACTCCTCTCCGTTGACCGGTGGCCACCATTTTGGCTCATAAAAGGGGACCGTTCCGTCCGGCGGGGTGGTCTGCCTGCGAATCTAAATGCTCATTGCCTGCCTGATGGAGACGCCTGGTGCCCGGTGGAGACGCCAGGCCCGATGGAGACGCCTGGTGCCCGGTGGCGAATCGCTTCGGCATCATTACGGTGGGGTATTGTAGAAAAATCGCACGACACACCACCCCTCACTTCCCCCCGTTGTGGCCCTTGAATGGAGGGGCAATAAATTCGGTGTTTATTTTCCCCGAAAGTATGACCGGGTCCGGGGTGGAAAGGAAAACTTTATTGACGACCGGAAGTGCACGGGACTCGACGCCGAACTTCCCGGTAGTTCGCCGTTCACGTGGCTCGCGGAATTCTCTACCGCTTCCCGAATCGTTAACCGTTGTTTACGCCGACGGGCGAAAAAGATCGCCAAGTTTACGGCGATCGGCCGCCTTAACGACCACTGTGCAACTTCCGAGCGGTCAAACTGGGCGATGAGATAAACCATGTCTTATCCCGCCCGCCCCGGGAGTTTGGTGCGCGCGATGGCACTGACTTTCGAGTGTGAGTACTGTTAGAATCTTGCACCGAATGTCGGGTGCTTCCTAATGCGTGTGGGTGTGTGTGTGTGTTTGTATGTTCTTTTTTCCCTCTTGCGGGCTTAAAACGATGCTGTTACGTGAAGGGAATTGAGGGGTGAAAAGTAACACGCTCTAGCAGCACAAGATTTATTTGACTTCGTTCAATCTACCGAGCAACATTGTAGCCGCTCAGTGTGAAGGAGGCGTGATGTTTCGCAAACACCCCCCACACATACAGACGTGAACTCAGATGGAACTGCAGTGCATCTAGCACCAGCTAGCTGTTTAATGTTTTCCAACGTGGGCGGTAGACTCTGCAGCAAGTGGTGCCGAAAGTGTTTGAATCAATTTCCCAGACTGCATTACCGGGTTTGCACACACACATTCCGTTGGGAAATCTGTCCGAGCACCAACAGCTTCCCACCTATTCTTCAAAAAGTCTGTTTACTAGTATTTTTCTTCGTGTTGTGTGTGTAAAAAAAAGACAGCTTTTCCACCACATTAACGTGAGATGACACCGGCTTAATGCGACCAAACAAGTAGAAAACCATTTTCGAGTCAGAGTTTGATGGATGACGCGCGAGCGTAATGAAAAGTAATGATGCCCTTTTGCGACTATGTGCCATTTCGCGTCGAATGCAGTACTTGTTTGGGCCGAATAGGTGTAGGTTTTAGCAATGTTGAATTGACAGTTACTCAATAGAGAGGGAAATTTCATTTAAAACCAACTGTATTTGTTTGAATTTTTAAGAAGGTCTAAATATTTGAACACGGCAAATTTTTATCAGCGTCCAATGTTTTTTAAACATATCTGTTCCGCGGAAAAAAATCGTTATATCTTTCAGGATGACCACGATCCTCGATGGACACTTTTCCAGAGTCTAGCATTCCACGTGGATGTACAAGAAGTACCGGACAATTACGTCCATAACAACTATTCACGTATACGGCCAGGAAAGTCAAACTCAAGTAAGCAGTAAAACAATAAGAAAACATTGCGTGATGATCTTCATTCCGTAGGAAATGGCCTACCCACTCGACTGTGGGTATGCTACACACAAAGACAGGCTTGGCACTTGCGGCGATGCATGAATTTTCCGTACGTACGACCCAAAGGAATAGTTAACAAGGCGCAATACTCTTCCATCATGACAGCAGCATAAAAAAGAGATCCATAGTGATGATGATAAATCTTTAACTTCTCTTGTCGGTCGGTGTTCTCTCCACAAGGTCGATCTTTTGAACATCATTACAACACCCTGCTGGAGCTTGGGGATTTCTGTACAACTTCTGACAGCAAAAGAGGGGATAGGTTGGGATGGAAGAACACATTCATCGAATAGATCTAAAAGAAGCTCCACCTTTTTTTTGCCAAGCAAATGTTTTGTTAATTGTTGATGTTTGTCACAAAGACTGATGGGTTTGATTTAAGAATTTAAAGACATGTTTACAGCTGTACAACATTTTGCATTTTTCCATCTTGTAATCCAATCTGGAAAGTTGCCATCTCCATCTCCCAATTGAAGTAATTGAATTGTTTGACGTTGACGCAAACTATTCCGTGATTGCTTGGGCAAATGTTACGATGCTCAAAAACTTCCTGCCTTTTTCCCCTTGGCCTCTTGGTAAAGGTTTCGTCCAACACCAGCGTGTTGCGGAAATCGCACCGACGCCCGGCAGACTTTGGTGACCTTTTGACTTCGACCCTTGGCTCCCACTAACTGCTGCCGTTCAACATCTGCTCCTGTTGCTGAACGCGATAAACACGCGGCACAAGACAGCCGAAGAGCAACGAGAATGTAAATAAGTCACCAGAAGCGACTGACGTCCGTCGGTCGAGGGATGCTACCGTTCCGTCGCTCGGTCGCGGCCGACGTGGTGGCGTGGGCGGGTGATTTGGGCGAGCATAAAAATGAAAGTAATAAATAAGTTTTATGGCAGAATAAAACGGAATCGCGGGAGTGGTGGCTGACCACCGCACCGGGGGGAGGGGGGGAGTGTAACCTGCTTGGTGGTTCTGGCCGTGCCAGATTTGCCAGAACGGGTCGAGCGAGAGAAAGTTTGCCTGGCCAACGGTGGGGTTGTGGGGTGGCATGATGGTGATGGATCGTTTTAAATTCGCCATGCCGTGGTCGAAATCTGGCCGAACAGCAGGCAGGATAATTTGGCTCACGCACATCCACCGTGGTCCGCAATGCAACACCGGCCTCTGCTGACATTTAGCTTAATTGCTCGAGCATCATCGTGGATACGCGATACGGCACTGGCGGTTCGTGCTGACGAATAGTGTAGATGCCGGATTGAACAAGAAGATGGCGTTGGGTCCCGGTGACATTGATGGAGCAGTCAAGTTGCGCGTCAGAGTGCGTTTGTCAATACGATAATGATGGTAATTGTTCGAGATGAAAATGGCCAGTCCACGGCATATCACCCCGAAAATCATACATCACCAACACAATTCAACTGTTGTGCCCTCGAATGACACTTGACCGTCGTTCGGCGCCGGTACAGATTTTCCGCAACGACCGAAAGTTTTCTCCAACCCGGATGATCTTTTATATTTTGTGGATATGAATCGAGTGAGCCAACCAACATCGAGGCTATGCGCTTTTATTTGCGAAATTGGGATAGCCATTCGCCTGCTGACCCATGTTTTAGCTAACCCTTTTTCTCTCCCTCCCTTTTCCCAAACCGAACCCTCTTCGGGGGTTTTGCGTTGCCTATGGGAGCATCCTTTTTGGTGTGGTTGTTTTGGCTAACCGTTGGCAGTGGCCGCTGTGGTATTTTACGAGTTTTTCGCTGCACTTCCGGCTGGCTTGTTGGATTGAGTGCCGATAGAGAAACTGACGTGAGATGGAAGAACACGCTGCGTCAGATTTCAGCATCTGACCGACGACCACGTTGGTTGGACATTGATTTGATAAAAGCAAATTTGAACAGATTTCAACTTTATTAACGTTTATACTAAATGGAAGCTGGCGGTCAACACTCTTTTGTTCCGTAAAATGGATGTAGGTAGGTGCGTGTGGTTCATGATGCACTAAAACAAATGCACTGTTCGTACCAACCGTGATCCCTCTACACGGACTAATGCATGGTGCCGAGTTTACGTCCGACGGCTCAAAAGTGCACGGATAAGTTTCACCCTAGATTGGCTTTCAGACGCACCGTAAAATAATCTTTAGTTGCTAAACATCGAGG
This sequence comes from Anopheles ziemanni, assembly GCF_943734765.1. Classification (NCBI taxonomy): domain Eukaryota; kingdom Metazoa; phylum Arthropoda; class Insecta; order Diptera; family Culicidae; genus Anopheles; species Anopheles ziemanni. Next base: position 79,208,662 of record NC_080705.1, read on the forward strand.
TTTTCCATTACTGCGATACTCTACTTGATGGTTATCGATTCTTGCGAACTAGTTACCTAACCTAACAATGTTCATGCGTTTTCATCGAGAGGTAAATTACTACAACAAAATAATTTCTTCTATTATAATTTCACCAAACAACTTGTCTTATTTTGACAATTTGCCAATTTTGCGACAAACAACTTGTCTTATTATATATTTTATATAGACTACTAGCTGACCCGTTTGATGTTGTTAAAAATTGGCTTAAAGGTCACATTAAGAGTTTGCCTGAAATCACCTGAGAGGAGAAACACAGTACTACCGGAAAGCTCTTTATGACACTTAAAATCTTTGGGAGTTCTGTACAGCGCCTCAAGAGAATGCTTCTGTGCCATGGTATATTCATCCCAGATAATTGTTTTTCACTGTTGCATGAACTTGGCCATGAGTGATTGGTTTTTGATGATACACACGTCTTCTGAATCATGAATGCATCCAAAAAAAGATACCACTTTATCCCGTTGATACTGTCATGATAATGCGTTCGTAACCATGTGCTTGTTCATCAGTCATTGATACGTTGTGAGAAACTATATACAACATTTCTGCAAAATTATGCTGCATTTCATGTTTTATTTCAGTGTCCATCAAATTAGATGCACTTCGATTCGGAGAACTTAAAACATAATAACTAAGCGGCAAATCTTCAATGACCAAGCAAAGATACTCGATAGTAATCATTACGTGTTGGACTAAAAACATGTAGTTTTGTACTAAAGTGTACCAGTGACATCAATGTTTGAACACACGTTTTGTTATGTCATGACCGTGCGCCGCATTTTGTCCTGGAAACAATAAAAATTACATGTAAACATGACGAACAAACGTAGTCGTCCCTATTCGCCAGTTCATAGCCTCGCTGTAGTAGCTATGCTGAAATTAGTTTTCACAATACTGGTAAATGAGATGGTTTTCTCTCTGCTCTAAGCAACAATAATTTGCACACATATTCTATTACCACCAATTAACAACATTACAACAATTTTACTATCTTCACTTATACGAAACGACTCGTTTGAATTAAACTCACCACCACACTCTGTAAAAACGCATGTTGCTACCGTTTATACTTGCAAGTTGTAGATACACTTCCTATGTCATTGCTGAATGTAAACAAAACAAACATACCAATGTGTGACGATAGAAAATGGTATTTAATTAAAAAAGTATAAAGTTTTCAGGCGTGAGGTATAGTTAAAATCCTATTCTCATACCTAAGGAACGTGTGTGCAAAGTTTGAGTTAAAATGGTTCGGTCGTTTAGGAGGAGTTTGACCACTAACATCGTGACACAAGAATTTTATAAATATAGATTATAAGATAAAAAATAATGTCATGAATCATTTCGTTTTCTATAAATCTCTTAATGAGATTATTATTTGCTCTGAACAAACGTCTCCAACTCCTCAACATAATTTCAAGCTTTATCCTGAATTCCTAAAATTTAGTAGCTATTCAACCTACCCTGGCAGGATTAACGCACAATGGTTGCCTATCAAAAACCAAGGAAATGGAAGCTTGGTAGATCGTTCGACTTGCTCCACCCCGATGTTGGGGCCATCTGGCATTTTAGATGGGAATGTTCCAAAAAAAAGCATCTGCACCTGAAACCAATGCTGGGAGCGAGCGTACAATGTGTCCAGTGGTGGGTTCTCGTTCCGACAGCCGGTTCGGAAGAAAATGGGAAATCAATCTCCTGCCCAGCCGAGCAGCAGTGAACCAGTGAAGCAGACTGTTCGCTTTCCCAGCAGTGGCGTGGTTTTCCCTGCGCCGCCCCGAAAACCCGGTTACCGAATATTGGCAGAAACGAATGTTATTAACATAATTGATTAAATTTAATCCATGCCGGCGCCCGAAACTGGAAACGATCCGTAGCGAAGGCGTTAGTATTAGCGATTTCGCCGGTGTCGGTTGCAAGGGTGAGTTGCGTGCCGGAAGTAGCGCCGGGACAGTTTTTGCAAGTTTGAAAGTGACAGCCACTCTGCTGACGCTAGGCTCGCATTTCTCGAATGCTTCCCCTGCGCTCTGCCAGGATACGCAGGATGCGAAATAAGTTTTCAACACGGTTCTTTTTTTGCTCCAACTCGGGCACGAATTCGGAAACTCCACTGAGAAAAACACTCACATCGGGGATCTTTTATGCGCTAGCTTTTGTTTTAGAGTTTCCCGCAGAACTTATAGAGTGTTGGCTGTGGAGTCGGGGAAAACTACACAGCTAAAAAGAAGCTGCGGAACTATTCTACTTATGCTCCATCCTGTGACGTAGTTATTTACCGTCGCACCGGCGTCCATATGTAACCGAGGCTGAACCACTTTGTGCCCCGATTTCGTGACGTACGTGCCATCCGGTTTGATGGAACGAACTTTTCCGCGGGATGTGATACGTCGTGACTGACAGCGCGCGGCACACGGGAAAAGCATCGTTGCCACGGCCGCGAAACATGAATAATTCATTTCCATTCAGCGCAAGCTCGGGACGTCGCACGGAGGGGGTTGGAGCCACCGTGGGTAGGAAAGATAGCAGCAGCGGTAGCGAAGCGTGTGCAAAAAAAGGTTAAATATATCCCTAGGCAGACGCAAAAAGGCGTGGTGGGGGGGGGGGGGGGGGGGGACGAAACAGGCTGTCGCTTGGCCAAAAACCAGACCGAGAGCAAGTCAGCTGGAGGAGGAACAGTCGATTTGCTATGATAATTTCTTCCGTCTTCTATTCTTCCGTAAGTGGATGAAAGGAAAACTAGCTGGAATGGGAAGTGGGAGGATGGAGGGTGGTTGGATCTCGGGAAGGCGCGAACCTTTCCTTTTGGCTGGGAACGGAATGGATGGAAGGCAAATTCGGCCATGAGAAAACATCACAGCGGGTGATAATTCTTTGGCATCGGCATTAGTGCTATTGTTGCTTGCAAAGATCGCCCGGAAGAGCGAGCAGCACACAAAAGGGAAAAGGAGGCCTAAGGCGGGCGCGAAAGAAGGCAGGCGTGGGAGGAGGGGGCGCAGGGTGGGGGGAAAGTCTGACAGAAGAATGGGCAAAAAGTGAGCAAAAAGCTCGGCTGAGCCTGTCGTCGGTGGCTGCTCGTTTGCTCGCACGGCCTGTGAAGGAAGTAACTTTTCAACAGCGAATATCATTACCGGGAGATTAGGAATGCTTTCGTCGCTTCCCGGTGGACGCCTCCCGCCGCGCAAGGGTCTACTGTCACCGGCGTCCACCGAAGCTTTCGGACGGAAGAGCAACAAACCCTCGGCACGTGCTTTGTTTTGGATTATGGAATTCGTTTAAAAATTACACCCAACGAAATCCGCCACCAAACATGCTATCGCACCGTCCACGAACGTTGGCACCCTCCGCCCGCCCTCCCGCCACCTCCTCCTACGGAAATTCTACCATTTTGTTGAGGATGAAAAATGACGAGCCAAGACCTCTTTCCACACTGGATGCCCGGGCCGGACAATAGATTGCTGGAGAAGCTTAAAATTTGGGACGGGACACCGACGGAGAGGATAGCAACCCCGGTAAGACGCCGAAAACACGCCCTGGAGCCGGTGAGTGTCACGCAAGTTGTGTACCCCACCACTCAATATCCTCCCCGAGCAAAGACCCGATCACATCGGTGGATCACGGGCCGAAGTGTTGGGAAGTGTGATTCGCACAAACTTCGGATCGCCCGGTGCCCCAAGGACCCTTTTGCCCGGCACGGATAATGCGGGGAATCGGCTTAACAGAATCAACGTCTCATTAGCGAGATTTTGGGGGTAAGCAGACCGGCGCTCGGCAGCACCGACGGTACTTTCTCACAATTTGATAATCACTCGTCTTTCACGCATGAAAGACATTAGGTGACAACGCCCCATGAGTAGTTATATTGCATAAAATAGTATATCTGGTAGATTATAATAAGAATAGTGAAAAGTAACACAGATTACTTTTCTTCATATGAGCTGCGAAATTAAATAACTTTGCAAGGGTTCAATAAAATATTCAAACTCGCTAAGAAGGAGTTACGAGTCTTTTATCTTATTAGTTTACGAACGTTGGAAAAAGGTAAAGTGCCTTACATAATATTTTAACAAACAAAAATCAACAGATTATTTTCTTTGAGCATCTGGAAAACAATAAAAATGAGTTCCTTATCCCAAGCGTTAAAATTGCAGTAAAGTCTTATTGTAACTATGAACCAACCGTTAAAGTAGAAATGGCCAGTAAAAATACTGATCAAGATAGAAAGGTTCAATAATTATGAAGTAGCACTATTACTCGGATATTCTAGATGAGACCTCCTAGGATATCCTCGGAGAACCTAGACTCGTCTTTTTTTTTTTTTTAATTGTAATTGAATCTTTATTATGATAAACATATTTAAATACGTTGAGATTTTCCTTTATAGGATGGCAGCTACTAAGAAATTAACTTACATCTCGTAAATAGATAATTCAAGATTGTGTAATGGACTGGTTGTTGCTTGTATGCTTTTTGAGACACTCGTCTGATTAAATTGTATTACCCCGCAAGACTGTACTTGAAATGAACTGATAAGTAAAATAAAAAAAATAAAAGTAGTAAAATTGTGACGATGATCGGAAGTGTTATTTATTTCAATTTGTGATTTTCCTCAACTGCTCGTGCAGTGCATGTACCTTTAAAGTTTAATCAATCGGATATGAAATATTTAACATCACTGATGCACACAATACGACGCTTAAAGTGCCTAGAAACATCATCCTGAGCATGTGACAAACATAATCGTATGTTAGCTTTGTCCGTCGCGTGAGTGTGATTATGCGTCGCGTGATGTGATTAACCATCCGATTGTTTGTTTACATGCTGAATGCTGATGAGCATCAACAAAAGGAACGCAATCGACCAACCGATGGTCTAGTGGTTTCCACAAAAGTCCACACACCAAGTTGATGGAAAACGTTAAGCAAAATAAGCATATGTCGAATGCAAACATGCACGCATCGGTGGCAAACATTTGCCGTTCAATTGCACGTTAAGGGTTTTTTTTTATCCTTCGGAACTTCGGAATACGTTGTCCTTGCGGATAGGTTTGTTATGGCTCGAGGTTACCGATGTTGAAAGCGGCCTAATCGAATAACACCATTGGAAGGGTTTGTCCGATTCTCTGCTTCATGCTGCCGTTTTTACGGATCGTTAGGTTGTATATTCCATCCCCGTTTGCCGGTTTGTATTTATTAGTTGCTCCTCGATACTCGGGTAAACAGACCGCTTGCTATCCTGCCCTCAGTGTAGAGGCCATTCGAATACAAACGACGTGTTGAAGCCGAGCTCGGTGGATGTTTTTTTCGATCTGCATTGTTGATTTTTTCCTCTACAAACCCAACCAACACCACCTGGCCGGGACAGGGTGTTCACTTTCTCGGCTTTTTGATTTAACCATTCATGTCATGTGTGCCAACGTGATCAAACTGCACAAAAGCTAACGTTCGTCCGCACGGGGGGTGGGGGTCGTCCGAAACCGCGGGGGTTATCCCTGGCCGGGAAAACGGTACCACCAACTGGTCCGATCATTTTCGGACACCGCAAATCCATCCATCTTGATGCATCGAGTGCCATGTTATCAGGGGGGTGGAAAAAAGCCACTTGTCGGGAAAGCGTCCGGTCAGCGCCGGGATTGGGTTTCGACAGCACGACCTCGACTGGTCGGGTAAACCACCCGTCAACGGCACAAGTGTGTCATTTTTCTTGCATCCCTCGTGGGCAGGGGTAACAATAAAAAAAAACGCTTTGCGGCCGTTGTTGATAAATGGCTGTATGGCTTCTCGTGATTGTGGTTTACGATTTGGGAATAAATTACCGTCGTTAATTTTGATGACGAAACAATAAAAATCATCGAATGAAGAATGGTGTGGAAGGATGAAAATTTCACAAGATTAAGTGCGCCATTTTCCCCGTGTGCCTTGAGGTTAACCGCTTTGGCTTTAAAGAAGACTTGTGCGTATGTTATGGTCCACCATTTTTGAATTGTAATTCTACTTTGAACTCCTTTTGCAATCAAACATTTTTGAAATAAAAACATTTCTGTTGAATGTACAATAGAACAAGGAAAGTGTAAGAAAAAGCAAGTAAGCACTACGTTTTAAAGCAAGACGTGAATACACAACAGCGAGAAGCGTGTCAGGGCACTAAACCGGTTTACTGTCGCTATCCACTTTTCATGGCATGTACAGCCCGGAATAGGTTTTCTTTGGGTGACACAGTTTCGGGACAGCTTCAGCAATGCTTCGACGACAAAAACGAAACGCAAATCCCGGCATTCCGCCAAAATCGAATCCCTCTCGGAATGTCACCCGAGTCTCCACCGACGAAACGATCCAACGGGCGGAACACAACGCCCGAAAGGTAAATCGAGCGGAACAGAAGGCATGCTGAGAACGTCACCGAACTATCATTTACTGCGTGTGTGTATCTCTCCCCGGCTCTGTCCAACCAGCGCTAGGATTTACACACGTACAGAGAGACACAAACACAGCTCCTCACAATTCCTTCGAACGAGCGAGCCGGAACGATCCTATCAATCTCAATATGTTGATCGGCTCAGAATAAATTGACCGTGCGTCAGATTAGAGAGCCCGATGGAGGGCGGGGATGTGGAGGAGATGGGTGGGGCGAAGGGAGAGACATGTGGAACCTTTTCGGATCTCTGGCACTCGATGCTGTACGGGGGATGAGCCGCGTCTACCGAGGGAAAGGAAATGAATCCAACATCCGTTGAAATCGCTTAACGAGCCTCAAGAAGTGCCGCTTCTGCCGGCTCGAGGCTCTGAATATGTATGCGCACCGGTACGTGTAAAACAAATGCGTTGGTGTGCACGCACGCACGCACCGGGGACGCTTAGGTGGACAGTGGAAGTGAGCGGAGAGAGCGAGCAGACAAATTGGCTTTCTACATCGCAGCCGGGAGCAATAATTCACCGGAAGGATGCGGGCTGAGCGAAAGGCGCACGATGGATGGTAAAACACAAAACGAATCCTTGCAAAAGGAATGCAGGAAAGCTGACAACCCTTTACACTTTTCCATCCCTTCGAAAGCGGCGCAACTCTCGGTTGTGATTGAATGAAATTAAGGCACGATTCGCAGGTCACCGTCAACCATCTATCGCAGGTCACCGTCAAGCATAATAAATCGAATTGGGTTTAGCCCTGATTGCATCAGGCGCACGCGGTGCCTAGCATCATGAATATCTGATGTCGCTTGTCAACAGCTTTCGGGCAACCCGAAAAGGATGCGGAGGACGTCGCTCGACCGCGGTGCAGGACCCGTTCCCCGGGCAAGCATGATTCAAGCATAATGCTCTGATTATTGTTGCGGAATGCGTGTTTCGTGATGAAATGTGGTGCTGTGCGCGCGTGCCTACCTAATCAGCGGATTGATGGGCATCGTTACATAATTCAATTGCATACCGGCCATTCGACCGTCCCCTCGCTTGATGACCGGGGACGCGGATTGATGAGCCACTGTTTGCCCGCGAATGGGACCACGATTTTGAAACCGCGTGTGCATTAGGCACATCGATTGTTCGGTTTCGGAACGTGCCCGCTGCCGCTGATTTGTTGCCATGCGGCGTTGAATTCAATGGAACATGGTTTGCTGAACAGCATGAATGCATTTTTAATAGTGTGATCTGCGATGGCTGCTATCAACTTAACACATTACCACGCAAATGCTGCATTCGCTGGGTAATGGAATCTTAAATCACTGCACGCATGATTTCGATGCAGATAAACCTATCGAAAATAGGACTTGTGTATGTTTTGTAATATTCATGCACTAATGATTGCGCTGTTATCTGTGGTCATGTCATGCAAATAACATGCTTATGTTAATCCCTGTGCATGTTCAAATCATTGTGTATGATAAATACTAATCAGAAATCAGAAATAAAAACCGAGCCTTTTATTTTTACTTTAAACTTTTCAATTTATGTTAAAAGTAAATAAACAAGTTTAAATAAATGTGGTGCTTGTTACAGCCGGTTTTGCTCCATAACCTCATCACCATGGCAACACACACTTCACTGAACACCTATACGAGTCACTCGAGCCATGCACGTGTAGTCGTTGGGATGAAGGAAATTGTTCGCAGAAACATAAAATGTAATGCACAGGATTGAATTCAATTTCACCTTAAACCGTGACCTGAATCGGCATTGACTGCCGTACCGACTCTGACATAAAGGCGGGTGGGTTTTTTTTAACATAGAGTGAATTTTGAACAGGGACAAAACAATAATACACACACACACACACTTACAGAAACTAAATCATTGGTTTTATGCTGGTACGATGGAGGCGCATGGTTGCTGTTGAACGGGGATTTCAAACACCTAGAGTACGTACCCGGAAATGCGGGATGGAATAAATCCAAGCAAAAGTTTAGGGTGTTAATCAAGAATCATTGAAAAGGTAAAACCCTGTTTGGATTAAGAACATTTTTTACAGTTTTTCGAACACTATATTAGCAATAAACGTGTGAAAATTGCAGTTTTCACGAGACAAAGCACTTTGGCCGGATTTTCACTGCCGGAAAAAGCACTTAGATTGTAAAAAGCATTTATCTCAAAACTCTGCCCTACCAGGTGCTACCAGTTGTAGTTGAACTTTTTATAGATTTTAACTGCGAAATGGCTTTAAAACATGCTTTGAATGTATTGGCATGAAAGAATGAATGCATCGTAGCAGAAATTCTAAAATAAATAACCGTTTTCAACTATTTCGTGTAATTTTGAGGCTTGATGGAATCAAAACCAGAACAATGGGCACTCTTAAAGGTAGAATTGAACAGTTTTCGGAAACTAGGTCAATTCCAGGAAACCACGCATACCACACCCTCCCCAATTTGTTAGGGTAACTTTTCACACTCTGCTAAACCTTGGTATGTTTCTTGAAGGCCTCGGTTTTGTCACGTGAGTCGCCTGACGCTGTTGCTCCTCTGCGCTATATCCTGCGACTCTGTGTGTGTGATTGTGCTGAGGTGCCATTTCCTGCGGGACAACACATGTCCATTAGCAGATACTCATCTTCTTCCTGTCGTGGGGCCCCGCATTCCATTCCACACCAGCCGGGCGTTTGCGTGCCAGCCAGCGTCGGGGAATGAATATTTAACGTGCCAGGCATTTCACACCACCTAGCCGAAACGATCCGTGTGCAGAAGAAGACGTCCTAGTGTGGCGGTGTGTTGGTAGGTTTATTGTCTTCGGAACACATCTTGGGAAATGTGTCATAGACACGGCACGAGACGGAACAGGGAAAAATTCAACGCAAGAGTGTTTAATATTTAACTGGTTATAGCTGTTATAGGTTATACACCATAAAACATGTACGAGACTGAAGCAAAGGTTTGAGCAAAGCAATGGAATTTGAGATTCTTGTTTGGCATGCAAACTTCTGATGATAAGGTGAACATTGAACAATTCGAAACTAACTGAATCATAATTAGTCACTTTTATATGCTATCATCACTCAAATAAAGCCATTCTTATGAGTAAAGATTGAGAGATCTAGCTTAAATACTACTTCGTTGTTCAAAAGAATTAAATGAAACCATGAACTGTTACTTCAGAATGTTGAAATAGTATTATTTTCATGAAATGTAGTAAATGGGAGTAGTTCAAAACATTCTCATCATTCGCGGCTACTTTAAATGAAATTTAAACCCATCTGCGAAAAGATAAAAATGAGACTCGCGCTCTGTATCGCAAGACAGATGAAAGCCCTCCACGAATTTGTGATGTTCACTCACTCGAATGTTGCCGAGGGCTAAGTCATTTCAAAGACCGACTTGGTGGGCGTGCAGAAAACAAGAGAACAACAAATGATAAGCCCACTTGGCTCGATCTACGAAAAGGTTGCTCATCCAGTGCCAGTCACACGGGTCGCTTCCTTGTGATCTCTTATGTCGGTATGGAGCGCTGGGTGGTGGAATCAGTTTTAAAATTGGCCCAGGAGGCGGTAAGTAGAACTAGAACTGGCGAGATGTTAAACGCCACCACGTGACCTTGGTGTGGCCTACAAAACGGACCCCGTTCGCACCAGCTCTCGGTCTGCGTTTAGCGAAATGCTTCACACGAGGAAGTTGGAAAAGAAGTAATGGAACGAGTATACCCCTTGGGGAAAGAGAAAGAAAGTCAACATGCTCCCGGCGACATGCAAGCCTACACAAACAGACGATCCGGCGGCACAAAGGAAAAAAAAGCGGCTTCAAAGCAAATGATTTTCACCCGTCAAGAACTGCAGGGATCAAAAATGCGAAGAAGTGCAGAAAGGGCTTACCGAAATATTCGTCCGCTAACACGGCGCGGGTCGAGTATTTCCGCGCTCCTTTCATGTTCTTTCAAGCCTTCGGTGGTGGCGGTAAAGTTGAGTGCAAAAGGAAACTTACAATAAAGCATTGCAGCCATGGAAGTGGAAATCTTCATTCCAGAAGTACCGGCCCTGGTGAAATTCCGCTCGAGCGTCAGCTTAACAGTTTGCAAAACATTTCGCCCTCTATTTCGGTGGTGGAGAGTGCACTTGACACTTGTCAGAAATACTTAACAATGACACACACGAGTCTGGGAAACACACCTTTCGCTTTCACTTCGTGGTTCAGTTCTCACACCATCAAGGAACACATTCTCAAGAACGTTTCCTTCACCCTGGCATCCCAGTTTGCTTTGATGTCTCACATAAACTGTGTTTCCGTTCATGTTGTGGTGAAGCACTGGTATTGTGACTGTTTGGAGCCAAAAAAAATTGTTTTCTCTCACCATCCATCGGCATCGTCAAAGACCGAGGGGGCAAACATTAATCGATGTGCGGTCAATCGTGCAATTTGTTCGAGCGATGCCAATCTGCTTGCTATGATCTCTCAAGCCTTCTCGGCTTAGGGTCAAGAGTCTCTCGCAGGGTGAAAAGGGCATCCTCAGCCACGATAGAATGTAAAATTCTAATTTTCCAACCGGCTGACCGCGATGACTTTCGCGGATAATTTGACCCGAGCGACCCGAAGAAAGGCTCCGGTAGCATCGTTACGAACCGATGGCTGCAATTAACGCTACATTTCTTCTCAATCCGGTTGGTTTAAGGCAAAGGGTCGTGGGTTGGGTTTGAAACATTTTTGTCTTGCGCCGGGCTTACTTCCCTCCGCAAACAAGGGCGCTTAGGATGGAAGGAAATATAAGACCGATTTGTTTCGAAACAGCTCATCATTACTTCTAGCGAGACGGATGAAAGAACATTTATTCACATCTATTTTTGGAAAGCGCGAAAGACTTCCGCCGGAGGGATTTGCTTGCCGTTTGCTTCGTTGTTTGCACAGTCCTTTTTATTCAAAATATAGGATGAACAAAAAACGATTTCCACAAAGACTTTTTTGTTTTCCGAGCAGTCAACGCAATTTCATTCAAAGATTTTGTTTCCATCGCGAACAAAACAGGGGTTTTAGGATATTTCTAGAGTTGTGCCTTATGAATCGTTCGGCGAGATTCATTCATATGAATCATTCACCTAAGATTCAATCAGCTTGATTCATGAATCTTTTGGAATTCTAATCTTCAAACGTTTATTAATCTTTCGAAACTTTAATCAATCTTTCATGGATCTATAACGAATCTCCATGATTCTTTCATTGGTGTGGATCATGCGACAAAAAAAGGGTTTACTCTACTAATGTTTTGCACATCACTTTTCATCACTTGATGAATCTTTGGGATTCATGAATCTCTCGTTTAAACATTCACGAATCTCCAAAAACGCAAAGAATCACTCAGATTCATGTATCTGAATCTGAATTACACAACTCTAGATATTTCCAGTTGTTTTCGAAAGTAAGTTCCTTGAGACGTTGGCTGTTGGAAATCCTTTTTTCATTATTTTTAATCCATCGTGGACTGCAAAGCTTTTGACTCGACATTGTGTAATATGGTGAAATACTGAAATCATTATCATACTCTCAAAGAGGCCCCCAATAGGAGGACAATGGTGTCCACATGTTTTGGTGATTCATTTTAGCCCGTACCAGATGGATCTAATGAGTTCCGACATCCGTCTGCCATTGGCCCACTTAAACAACCGACCCGCTGTCCGTAACGACGGAGCTGTGTCATTAATCGAGTCGCTCGAACGCAATAAATCAGCATCGCATAGCTAACGGAAATCAACTACGGTACACCCTCACCAGCGTTCCAGCGGCTCGGTCGTTCGATAATCTACCGATAAGTCGACCGAAGCCACAAGGAGCGGATCACATGTCAACCGGTTCGCGTGACCAGTTGCTCGCCTTGGCGCTGTCAACTTCACTTTAACAGTGGCGCGCGTGAGTACAGCTTGCGGTTTTATTGTTTATTATCAACTCATCGGCGCCCTCCTCGTTCCGTGGAGCGAACGGCTTGAAATCGGATAGGGACCGCACCGTCTCTGTCAGCGGTTTACGACCCTCGGTCGTTACTCAAACAGATCTTATTGACGGTCCATCGCCAACAGTGTTGCGGCGCCAAAGCCCGCCGCCCGGCCCCGAACGAGGCGCAGTCCGAGGTGGGTGTGAAAATTATGGAAAACTTTGAACAAATTCGTCCCCACTTACCTCCTTGCTTGCGTTGTGTGAGTTATCCTAGCGGAGTTTCACTTCCCGCGGCCGGTGATGGCGATGAAACTATCAACTGGTCGCTTCCCCCGGCACACTGAGAGCAACACGAGCTGCGGGCGTTGGGAACAACTTTGCCATCGAACTTCGCCGGCCGGACGCGTGTTCTTCTCCGGCGGGGAGCTTACAACTTATTATTACCGTTGTTAGCACGCCGGGCACGAAACCGTACCCACGGTCACGGACTCACACACACACACACACGTACGCGTCCAAGGTGCGGAGAAATTCGATCGACGGACCGTCACTACTATTTTTCCGAGCCCTCCGACGCAACGCACTCGAGTCGGGTTGGATCAAAAATCCAGACGTTCCACTTTACGTTCCAGGATTTCGTGTCTCATCCAATTGTGAGTCGCAGGATTCCACTGCTGGATCGTCCTACACATTTAGCTGCTGCACAGAAAAAAAAGGAAGGAAAAGGATAAGAGTAAAGAAAAATACACCCCGTGGAAGCAGGTCGGGAAAAGCCGGCGCTGTCGCTTGATCCCGCCTCGTTCGGAGCGATAGCTGATGTTTTTCCTTTTTACCCTGCTTCAGCTATACCGCCGTTGGCGTTTTATTCTCCCACTTTCACTGTCTTATCCGTCGATACGGGGTTTTTCGCAACGCTCAGCGTGTAATGATGGCACTTTTTCTTCGTACGACGTACGACACCACATCCGTTTGCAGAACCGGTCCCAGAACGGAGCGTTCGGTGGGAGTATGTGTGGGTGTGTTTGTGTGTGGCTGACCCCATCCCAGTCGGGCGCCAGGACACTGTTTACATTCACACTCGGTGCCCACCGACCGTTCCGAGATCGACCAGTGCCTCGGTCAAGGACCTTTTTCTGCACGTTCTGTGTTTACGCTCCTTCCTCGAAGGACGCGCGGCTTAATTTATAGCAATTTGAAAAGTTCGCCACTGGAAACTCGGGCTCCCTGTCGGAACGTTCGGAGGGCACAGTTCGCGCAAGTAAGACTGGGTTTTCTCTTTGCAAGGGCAATGTTGTTGAAAGTTTTGCAAAGTTTGTGCAGTCGATTTACGTTTTTCTAGGTACCACTCTATTTCTTTTTACTACACCAAAGATTGATTGCTGTTGGTTTTGCAATTTCACTGTCTACTTTGATTCAATCGGATTGGTGTCGAGTCTGAAGTGGCCATGACAGCGTATATATGTGTGCAGACTTACAGATAAGAGTGGCTAAGAAGTACCCGGTGAACGTGAAACGAACTGATAACTGGCACAGGCTTCCCTTCAACTTCAACGGGGAGAATGCCTAACACTTACGTACATATGAGCACAAACATAACACATTTTCGCATTTATACACATGCCACTACTCACACTCGGCCCCAAAATGGGGCCCCTCAAACTGGGCTCGGACGCTCGGAGGATTTGGTACAACTCTTTGATCTGTATTTTTGTTCCAGTCCTAATGCCACAATCTTTGACCGGCCCCGACTCACACCGAGCGTGTGCTGCGGCCCTTGCTGAGCCAAAACGCTACCATCCGGGGGCAACCGAACACGCTGAGAGCAACACCCTGACTGACGAGCAGGCCCCGAGGTGCATCCGACGGAAGCCTCACCACTCTCCAGCGCTCTGCGGTGGAGCTTTTCGGCCACGGGCGGAGCGCGTGAGATGCGGTGAGCAAGTGAACACGCGCCTCTTCATCCTCACGCTCAGCGCTCGCAGCATCCAACATCCGTAGGAGTCACGGGCGGTGTTCACTTTGTAGCGCGCATAAGGAAAGCGAGAGTGGAAAACCCTGTCGTGCTGAAGCTGAAGAAGAACCCCCGTTCACACAGAAAACCGTTTGCCGCACGGAGACAATGGAATGATAAATGGTAAAGTCACCACGAAAATTTTGGGCACGCGAGGCCGATTGGCATGTGAGTGAAAGTAAAACGATGAGCCAGGGATGTCGTTCCGTGGGCCGTGAGCAAGCCCTTCGCCTGCTCGGCGTAAACAAATCGCGGGGTAAACAAATTGCGATGCGTAATCGATTCATTGTACTGTAATGATCACATTCAATTTCAATTAACAATCATGTCAATAATTTGAATGAATAATTTCAATGAAACATTTTCCACATTCGCTTGGGAATTAATCGTACTTTGAAGTTATTTGTTGAACTAAAAACACACACTTCACAACAAACATTGGACCACAATGAAACTTTATCGCTTCCAAATTTTGCCATTTCTGTTAAATTAGTTTTAGCGAGTGCAGTGTTGCACAATTGATTTGCTGGTTGGTTCAATTTTATGCCTCAGCGATTTTTTGAAATTATCAATTCCTCATCAATTCCATAATTATAACCTGAAATGTCAACAAATTGTGATGGTTATTCGATTCATTGGTTTGTAATGGTAACATTCTAATTCAATTACCAATTATATCAATAACTCACTTATTCGTAATTCGTAAAACATTCTTTGTAGTTGTTTCTTGAACTGAAAACTCAAGCGAATGGTACATCCGTACGTCACAGCAAACATTGAACCACGGAGAGTATCATCGTTTTTGTTTTTTATTCCATTCCGGTGTGCATCAATCTGAAATTCAACTCCCCCAACGGTAAGTCACGGCAGTAGTCAGGCCATCAAACGCTAATTACGCTAACTAATCATTGCTCGTCGGCCCGGTAATGGTTCGTTCATGTGCAAATCACCCACCATTAGGGGGCGACCGGGGACGATTGTTGTTGATGTGTTGAGGCAGGCACGTGTGGCTTTACCTTGATCCCGAGCGCAGAAGGCAAGCGTCTCGGGAGCGTTTTAATTGCATGTAATCCGAGCGAAATGCTTTCCTCGGTGTGTTGTTTATTGACTGGAACCTTCGTCTCCTCCGACACTGTAAAGAAACCGTCTGACGTGTGTCGTCCGTTCTTTGCTTGCTGAACCCCAGAGCATCTTTACGACATTCACCCGTTGCTCAGCATTTTCGCTTAATTATCTATCCGGAACAATCGATTTCCTTACGTCAGTAGCAGAAGTGTACCCCTTTCCATCTCTTTGGACCGGTTATGGTGGGAAAGCCCAACCAAGAGGCCTGTTTTTCGCCAAAAGCGTCCGATAGTAAACTGTCGAACTAACGACGTTCTGCGGAAGCTGGCGAAAGGAGCAGCAATCTCGCCGTCGAAACAACCATCGGCCACTTCTCGCACATAAAAAAAAACGAAGTATAAAACGTCCTCGAGATAGTTGGCGAAGGCTCTTTGACTCACTTGCCATTTTGTTTGTTTTTCGCTTTTTTTTTTCTTCTTCAAATCCTTGCGTGCAAAGCTGTGGCTTGTGAGCAAATGAGTGGAGGTCGGTTTGCCACCGGTTCATCGACAACGTCCCGTCGGTTGCTGGCAGCTTCAACAGATTGCCCATTCAAGGTCTCCCAATGTGCGGCTCGGAGCACGTTCACTGAACCCTTCTCATCCCCCGCAGCATAACGCGGCCGTTGTTTAGAAGGGAAACAATCTGAGCCGAGCGAACTCATTCGCCAGACTGACTTCGTGTTAGCAACGGCGTGGCAAGAGCTGCTGAGGGCCCGAACTCGAACAACCGACCATTTTCACCCGCCCAAGCAACGCATGCGCCCTTTCCGCACGAGTGTTGGTGTGTTTGCGTGAGAAAAGTCGTAGGATTTTCTCACCGCTAGCTCACGTTGGGAGTGTCAATCGGTGAGCCGAGGATGCTGTGAGGATATTTTTTCTCTCAACTCGACTCGATTCCGCGCTCCGTTTCGGCCTGTTTTCATCTTTGTCCTCTCGCATGGTCCACCATTATCTCGTGGACTACTCGAATCGAGCAAGAAATAAATAATTCGTACGAAACAGGTTGCATGAATCATAGATTAACGATTACTGCATCGGGCAGCGCACAGCTGATTCACGTGTTCAAAATGTACGGACCTTTGTTTCAGGAACAATGTGCCGGCATGCATTATAGATATGGGAATGTGTGGAATGATAATAATGTGACATGTACGAGTGTTACACATGTCACTAGTAAATATTGGAAAAAAATTATCAAGTAGAATTTTATCAGCATTAACAATGCAATGGTGGTGGTGCTGTTTTGTAAATCGATCTCATAACAATTCCAGTAGAACCTGGGCAGTTTAGATTTTTAAAGCACCTTTTAAAAACCTTTAAGACTGAAGTGTGTAAACATAGTTTCATCTACACCACATTCCGAACCAATCGTTTTAGTTCGCTCTGATTTGTCCATAAGTTACGATTCACCTTGCTGCTTGACGTTTTATGACGTCGGCAAACGTAGAGCCCCTCGGCCGATGGTTTGAACACGAAGCTAGGTCGATCCTGCTAATGGTATGTCAACATTTGCCAGCCGCACCTGCAGCGCTGCCGATGGTGAACTGCCTCCGCTACGGTCAGCCTGCGGCAAGTGGTGACGAAAAGCTTCCCAGGTGGGGGAAAGGATAATGTTTACAAATTTACCGATGCCAACGTGTCCCCGGTGCGGCACGGTGAAGCTGCCGGCTGTTTGACTGTAAAATCAAGGCCAGAACATTGAGACGGAGAAGATAAAACACGACACGACACGAGAAGATGAGGGTGGATGGGGATGGGAGGGGTCTTCTGAAAGCCGCTTTGCTCAAGGTAGCTAAATGTTCGCTCAAACACACGTTCCCAAAGCAACAGATCTTACGCCCACAGTCTGTCATAGATGGAGCTATAAAAATATTTCGTTACACATTGCTTGGCAAAAAAGAAAGAAAAAACAAACATTCACCAACACAAACCTGCTATTTTTGATACTTTTTTTTTGTTGGGTTGTACTCCTCGTAAATCGTCTTTGCTACCGATTCCATTATTTCATGCTCCCACCCAACGCGTCCGAAATAGCTAATTATTTACGAAAAATAGACCCATAAATGCGGGAATGTTCCGCCGGGCGGCGAAATCAATTTATCAAAATTAAACTTGCCCATCGCACGAGAAAGGCATAAAAATAAAACATACAACAAAAAAAAAAAGAAACATACATCAACACACGGTCGACAACGATGATAATGGATGAACGGATAATTGGGATTAGCCTTTGGTGGGAAATTTCGTGGGGCAAGGAAATCCAACTCGCTCGCTGGGGGGAAATGGGGAAAATTGCTGCCCCAAGGAGAGTAGATTTCGTATAGCGTGAACGCAAAACACTGTTTATTCGTGTCTTTGGTTTAGCTTTTCAAGGCCTCCCGAAGCTTACTGCTTTAATGGGTTATTAAATGGAAATCTTTTTGGAAGTTATCTAGTGTGTTGTTCTTTCTGCATATCGTTTCTTAGATTTGTTTTCTTGCAAATTATTCTCCGTTCTTTATTCACTTTAATTTGACTGAAGAAGATAACTTACGGCGACTTACCCAGTCCTCTTATGCCTATTTCCTATCTACCTTTCTTTAATACATTACACTCCCTTCCATTAACGCTACGATTTATTCCTAACATCAATATTCCCTATGAATATAATATTATTTAGTGCCTACATAAAGGCGCTACACTAGTGTGGTTTTCTATTGTTTATTCTTAATACTAGAGTTAACATAGGATAGGTCTGAAAATTAAGTAACAATCACTGACAAACAATTCCATATCTCAACGCAGAAAAACAGAACATCCACCGATCCACGACTTGAGTGTGTATCGAAAACTCGTGATGGAAAAGCTACTTGCGGGTTTAAAAAAAAATGCTCAGAGTCGCCCCCCGGAGCTGTTTCTCCCTTTCGGACGTACCTCATCGAATGGTACAGCAATCACGGCATTACATCACCGTCCCGTCATGCGGACGCTTCGCTTCGAGCAACGCAAACCGCAGCAGCAGTGCCTAGAGTGGCACTTGAGCGGAAAAGCCAAATTCACCGCTTCGCCGGGGAGGCGTTACACATTTTCACGCGAGTGTCGAGTGTCGCCCGCCGGACGCGATGGGATTCGCGCGCCAAAGTGGGCCGAAGGATGCTTGTTTTTAGTCACCAACTTGTACTCCCCTGCCACAGTGCGGTGCGATCTTACCCGTGCTCGCTGGTTCGACATGTTTCGTTTGCTAATGCAATAACATTTCGGTGCGGCAGAAAGATATGTTTGAACGGAACGGATTGCTTCAGATTGGGTAAGGGAAGGCACGAGCATGGAATTGAAAAATGTGCGTACGTTTATACACTCCGCACGCACTGTATGAGCTTGGCCACATGCAAACAGAGCACGAGCGAGGCGGGAGGCAAAAATGTGCGGTTATATTTATACACACACAACACCGCGCCGGGTCAGTCGGGGTGGACGGGCAATAAATATGCGTGCGGTCCGGTGTGTCGAAACGGTCGCCGACGAATATCATTCGGCACTTCGGATGTATTAATTTTCACGCGGGCATCTCCTTCGGGCAACTTCTGGCCGCGAAGCCGGTCGCGAGTGCGCGAAGCGAAAAGAAAAAAAACACCCGCAGAGATTTTGGGTTTGCGCATCGTGCCGACGCATGCCTGCGCCGAACCGGCTGAACCGGTGGCCCGCTCCCGGACGGATTTCGGTCCACCTCGAGCAGTCGAACGACGGCAGGCCTTCGGGCCCGTTCCTTCGCGGTTCTTGTGCGTGCAGTGCTGAGCGGGTACCGAAATCCTTTTTTTAGCACCCTCCGTAATAGCTTTTTAATGGCGCACTCTCGCCGCCATTGGCAAATTCCATGTGGCGACCGATCGGTTAATTGTGCTGCGATACGGCTGCGAAAAATGGTGTCGAAAGTTTCCCAGCACATATCCTCCCGACACTGCGTTTCGTTTTGTTTTTAGTAGCTTTCTTTAATTGCTTAAATTAATGGATTCCACCACCTGCAGACGGTCTCAGGCAACACTAAGAAAATTAGAGAGAAAAGGCTCGCCACCACCGACCACGTGTTCCTTTTTTTCCTAGCGTTGCGCGAAGGTGGTGAAAGTTGGTTGAAGAAAGCAAACCCCGTGCGAAAAAATATAGTGGGACGTGACATTGTGTGTGTTTGTGTGTGTGTGATTATGTGTGTGTGTGTGTGTGTGTGTGTGTGTGTGTTTGTGTGCGTTTTTTTAAGTGGTTCCGGTGACCTACCGAACCATTCGGTTTGCGGGTGAAAAAGTGAACGTGGCGAAACAGACTGAAAGAAATTTTTTTCCATTTCGTTTTTTCTTTTCGGTTTCGTTCTCGGTTTTTCCTTGTGTGCAAAAAAGTGCATGGTGTGTGCATCGGTGCAAAGCGCGCGTGAAACGCAGCGGAACGGCATTAGCAAGTGGAAAGAAGCAAAACCTTGAATATACAGTGAAAGGGGAATAAAGGAGAGTTTTAGGTGGAAGCTACGCGTACAAAGGGAAAAACCTTGGGCCAGCGGAAGGAGTCGCCGGAAACCGGTGGCGTTTTTGCCCGTGGGTGTGCGCGCCACTAGAGCGACACTCACGGAGCTGTTTCCCGGGATATTTTCTTCTTTTGGCGAGTGTGTTCGTGTTCCAGTTAGTGTGCATTTGGCAGCATCATCATCGTCCTCATCATCTCCGTCAGCTGGATGGTGCAGAAGTGAGTAAAGTCCGGTATTGCTGCCATTTTCCTTTTGTTTTTTATTTAACAACCGTATTTTTTCGCCTGCTAGTGGTTGCTTTATAGAACAATTGCCCTTTAGTGTACGCTGTCATGTCGCCTGCTTGAAAACAATTCCAGAAACTTTCCATTCGCTGGCATTTAACTGCCCTGGATGAAAGCTTGCGCGTAGCAGAAAACGAGAAAATGCTAATTCGCATGCGAAGATAACAAAAAAAAGTATATGAAACGGAATATTCACACTGCTGTAGTTTCTGATTTTTGCTCTTTACCCCATCGCGTTCACAAAACTCCCTCGCACAATGACAATGTTTTTCACATTCGCCTTTCTACCCCCGGGAGCTACCCCGGGGGGAGCGGAGACGGCAATACGGGGCTAATCAGCGAATGAAATAAAATAGAAAAAAAACGAACGACTGACATAAAAAGTACACGCACAATAAAAAACGAACAAAACACCGCCAACATGAGTGGCACCGACTAATCGCCAACCATTGCTCTCATTAGTCTCGACGGGCAGCTAAGACGTTGACAATTGAGGCTGACAATGGGTTGGCGAGTCAAACCGAAACCCCCAAGGGTTGTCGAACAATGTGCCTGTATGCGTGCAAAATATCTTGTGTGACGGGAAACGCAAGAGACAAGCACGAAGCACTCCGTCGGTTCCCAAATTTAAGAGTGAAATTTGTTGCTTATTACATATATAAAATAGCAAAAAATTAAATAACACTCATGATAAGAACAAATATATCCATGACTTTGGTTTAGAATGCAATTTCTTTATTAGTAAGCAAATGTCAAATGGCTATAAAAACGTGTAACAATCTCGTAGAAAGTACATGAAACAAATAAACACTGAAAAACATTAAGCATCGATAAAAACAAAACTATTTAATTTGGCTTAAAAATAATTGGAATCGTTTAAGTTGCCGTGAATAAGCGCAAGGTGATTTCGTTCAGTAGAAAATGTTTCATGCTCGTTTAAAGTCATGTGCTAGGTCGACTTTTGTTGTTTTACTCGTGTCTCAGTATTTTTAGCCTACCGTCTGATTCATTTTCTTGGCCACCGCTAGCGTTTGTGCGAACATGGCGCGCTCAAAGAGTAATATTTGTCTATTCTTTCACCTGAGAAGCCATAGAAAATAATCACAGCCAGTCGTATTATTTACTAGTTGGAGAATACCAAATAATAATATATTGTTCAACCGTAGATGGATGTTGATCCAACTTTGTTTGAAGCTATAAAACATTTGAAGTACTATATGAATCATAAAAAAGGAAAATCAAACCTCATAACAGTTTTCCCATTGAAACACTCTTTGATCTGTTCTGACCAAAGCTGCTTAATTATTTTCACTCTCCCTTTCCTTTTTTCCAGTTGCAAAATGTATGTTAAAAGTATGTTGAATGTTTGAAGCCAGCAACAAAATAATTCACACCGACCGCAGCATGCAACCTTGCGCCCAGTTGCCCGAGGCCAGCGCAAGGTTCCAACCCGGTGTGCCACATTTAACCCTGCAGGGTCATCGCAACCCGTCGACGTTCATCTGCATGAAATGAAATCAATTATGTGAATTTATGTTTCTCGTTGCCTTTTGGCGCACGTTTCATCCACCGTACGACCATTTTTATCATCGACTGTGATGCCGCTTTTCCTATGGGATTTTTCACATTTTCACTTTCTTTCCCCTAGCGGCTGCATATCGTTTAACCGTTTCAGTTCAGGCCATCCTTGCCGCTGGTTTCCTCGTCGCTGGCCGGCGGTTCCACTGGGTGTCTTTTTGTTTTTTTTTTGTTTTTCCTCCCCCTTACTACGCCCACCGCGGATCGGTGCGGAATGCTTCGCGATTACGGAAGAACTGCGAACATGAAGATTTATTTTTATCTGCCCGCACCTGTAACACCACCACGGTTTTCTGCAGCGTGGGGTTTCACCCGCTTGCACGGGGGGAGCGTGTGGGTTTGCAAGGTGTGTGAGTGATTTTTCAAGATACATTTGCTTGCCATCGTCACCTCCGTTTCGGTTCAGTCAGACGGCAGCGCGCGAATAAATCGAGTGATGCGCAACAGAGAATTCCATTTGCATGATATTTTCAAGTGCGCTACATGTTTGCAATGGGGAGGGGTGGGGGAGAGGGGAGGGGGGTTGGTTTCAGGACAAGGAAAATCATGGGATTGCGCCCCAATGCGACGGGTTGGTGGGGTGAAAATGGAAAGTAATAAAATTCGACCGAGAGTTGGGTGGGAAAATGGCATCCTGTTTATTCCCGGGAGCGTCCTTGGGCTTGACGTGTAAAATCCGCCCGACATGCGGTGTACGCGAGGGGGAGGCAATAATACGCTGCTTTGGTCTGATAGACCGAGGACCGTTGTTCGGTTTCGACCTGCGTGAAGCCATACAGCGGCTTATGAATGGTAATCGAAAAGCCTTTTCAGCGCGTACAAGCGACGCATCATTATGCACGGTCGTGATTGGTGGGGCTAAGGATCCGCCCGGAGGGCTGCCGTTTGAAACTGGAACTGAAGAGACTACACAAATGGTGCACAAATTGGCCCACTTGATGCGTTCCATATCATTATGCGAGGATTGCATCCATTCACGACGTTCCGCCGGCGCAAACGGCGCCGTGGAGCAAAATAGCAGCGAAAAACCATCGGATTCGGAGTAGAAATGTTTCCATTTTGCACCACTTTCCCACTCACCCTGCCCTCCGGCATGGGTTTTGCGTAATGTGCTGCAAATAGCAGTGCCTCACTCGCCAACGTAATTGACCATGAATCCATCTCATCCATTACGGGTAGCGCTTTGCGAACGTCAATCGACTACGACTGTTTCGAATTAGGCGACTTCAATTTATTTATTTATCGAAAGGAAAAAAACAATCCTCCCCGGATCCCATTTTTCCCACCACAAATCCAGATTTTGTGCGATCGGCTTTGATGCGCGGTGAAAACGGATTCAATAACGGAAGAAACACATCTCATCTTTTTCCACGAACCGTTGATCGCCACCCCGCTCCCACCCACTCTCATTCCGATTCAGTAACAAATTGCTTGCATTTACCCGCAAATCTAGCGAAGGGATCCATCGTCGCGGCGGTGGGATGGAATAGGTATGGGGCACCACCAGCCGTTTGCCTCTTTCATCATTTGTTCGCCCATAACCGTTATTACTGTCTTTATTGGGTGCCTTCTTTGACGACATTTTTTTTCTCCCTCTTTTGCCACTTCCTTTCCCGAACTGTTCTTCCTTTCTCCCGTGACGTGATCCGGTCGAAACGGTCGGATATGGAAGTTACTGGGAATTTGATTGGAAAAATAATCTAGGCCAGCGCGTTGCCCATCGGGCCAACTTTTACATCCCCATGCCTTCGTTCGGGGGTTTGCGGTGCTTGGGGCGGGCGGAGGGGGAAAAAAATCTCCGGTCCCGAAATGAACATAATAAAGTGAAATCGTCAATCGAAGTGTCCACCATGTTTCGTCACGGTTCGGTGCATCGCGTGTGGTTCATCTGAGGAGAAGGAGAAGCAACTCTCTACATTCAGCCAATTTCTTTTGCCACACACGCTTGCGCCTCCGGGGTTCAGCGGGAGGGAGGGTGTAAAAGTTTCTTACATTGTGGCAAACTTTCCGAACCCGGCACCGCCCGAACGCTACAGCCAACTTTTATGTCACTGTCCGCCCTTCGAAAGTGGCACCGAACCGGGATGGATTTGTCGGAGGGGTGGGGAGGGGGGGGAAGCAACAGCGTGCGGCACCCTCCGATGCGGTGTGCGTGTGCTGCAATGGAAACATAAAAAGATAATCAACGGCTCAGCCCGGAATCATGAAAATTCGATCAACCACCAATTTTGATCGAACGTTTTTGGCGTTCGGAATGTCGGTCGACCACGTGCTTTCGGGCCGGCGTGCTGGTTCAATTTTCAATTGTGCCGCAATTTGGGGGAAATGGCGCTCATTACTTTTCGCTTCGGTTATTGTCCCAGATGGTGCCTTTATTGACTATCAGGTTATGTGAATTGATTACATTTCCATTCCGAGCCATCGAGTGGAGTGCCTTAACGTGAAATTAAATAAACTGACAATGGGTTCACGTTTAAAAATATGTTTTTTGTACTTTGAAAAGACCGAGTGAATTAAATTTTACCCCAAATTTCCATGTCCGTTGTATGTTCTCTTATTTCTCCCTCGGTTTTATTTATTGGAGGAAAATAAATCCCCCTTCCCTGCAGGAAAAGCTCACGTTTCTCATGCTCGAAATATATTCTCCATTTTGATTGACATTGTAGCTCTGTGTGTGGATTTTTCTAGGGAAAACTTCGCCGTCAAAAAAAAACCAAAATTCCCCCAAAAAAACCGTGACGCAATCAATCTTCCCCATTTCGCCAATATTATGCCACCGTCGCGTGAAACACTTTCCACTTCACTCGCGCACACCAAACGAACGCGAACGGAACTCGCAAAGGCGCGCCGAAGGCAATGATTGGCAAACAAACAACGTGTCCGTGCCGTGCAGGCGGAAACGGCGCGTTCCGTTCGAATGTGCCGCTTTTCACGCGCTCGGGGCCCACCGGCTCGACGTGCTGTCGTGGTTGTTGGCTGTCGTTTGCGCCTGGTGCGTAGGCAACGTGCAAAGCAATCGAACCGACCTGTTGCTTCTCACCGACGCCGACAACGCCCGTTACTCGATACTGTATCATGAATCACTACTCGCTTTCTTCTTCTCGTCTCCCTCTACCGTGGTTCTATTTGCAAACTGTCTCCCGAGTGCCCGCACTCCCATCTCCCCTCCCTTTTCGGCCTACGGCACGAAGCGGAAGGGTATTTACGTGGAAAATAATCAAGTGTCGGTTGCGGAGGAGAAAGTGTGCGAATATCGGTTCCTTTCACCGAACTGACATCATACTTGGTGAGTTGTGCACGGAGGGGTTTTTTTCTTCTTCTTCTTATTCCCCGATTCCCTCCTCCCGGATGGAGGCGCCCGGTCGCTCCGATGGAGGCGCCTGGTGATTGATAGCGATTCGTGATGTGTATCGAATATTCACGACCCAGTGGCCTTAACCGGCGGTGCCGGCGCTACACACATGGCTGCACACGCACATACATCCAAACACACACACATACTCTTACCAAACCAAACTCCCAAAACGGGACTTCTCGGTTTTCACGGTGATAAAACCCGATTACACAGCCAGCGCACCATTTATCACAAACCTTTACGTACTGTTTCTCTTGCTGGTTGTTGTTATTTTATTTTGTTTCTATCTTCCCGAACGTGTGTTCTGTCTCTCGCTCACTCTTTCCTTTAGTTCTCTCTATCTCCCACTTGGTTGACACATCGTTCAATTGAAATTGATCGCCTTCGTTACGGCACTTGGCTGATGGTTTTTCCGTATCGATTCGTCTCCCATAAATCGTCTTGCTTTCCCGGGGATGGTACCGGGGTGCGGTTTTCGGGCATGTGTGTGCATGTGTGCCGTCGGTGGCGTGAAGAAAAATCGAAATTTACTTCAACCTTCACCTTAATCGTTAATGGCATCGCAGCTGGGGGCCGTCGGCGTATGTTTCAAGCGGGAGTTCCGGCACTGGAATGGCCAAACAGCAAATTCATCCACACACGCACATGCCTTTCGGGTCAAACGCTCGGGGTTTTGGGGTGACTTTTCCCTTCCCCTTGTCCGTGGTGGTCATCCGTGGGAGGGGGGAGGGTAAACGGGATTGGTGTTTGTTCGGTGAAATGTTTCCCGCCGAGCGCCAACGTAACGATAGACTTCGGTCAGCACGGTGACAGTTAATCGATTCGATTCATCTTCTTAATTGTTGTTGTTATCGTTGTCACCGGTCTTCCATGATTTTGTTTTTTTGCTTTATATTCACTCCCGCCCACAATACACACATACAGTCACACCCAATAGTGGAGTGGAAGCACGAAAGATTGAATAGGTGCGCGGTTAGATTTAGTGTGCGGCCATAGACAAACAGACACTAACGACACTCCACCATCGATATCCGGTGTCCTGCGTTCGTCGTGTCCGGGACGTCCATCGGGTTGTTCCGGCGTGTGACATCGATGGTGTGGCTTATCGATGGCTTCCAATCACGGTGCGGCATACAAAAGAGACTCCCGCTGAACAAAAGGGAACCCGTCCGCCCTCGGTTAGGGCCGCACTTTACCGCAATCTTCATGCGCCCAGTTCTGCCTGCATATCCCTATGCTAATGTAATTCTCATGGTATGTTTTATTTTCCACTTCCCCCAACACACGTGAACATGGAACGTACAAAAGCATAAACGGATTCCATCACGTCCTTGGCGCGGGAACGGGTGAATCGAAAAGACAGATGTGCATTGCAACCTCTCTCTAACACACACATCAACCAACATTTTTTACGACCTCAATGTGGTTGTGTTCAAGTCCTTCGGCGTGCTTCACGGTGTGAAAAATAATTGTGAAAAAGGAAAAGGAAAAAAGCGCATCCAAAAATCAACGAACTGAATTTTCATCGAAATAAAATCAACCCCAGGACAGCCCATGTAAAGGAACGCTGACAGAATATGGAAAACGGGACAAAAGGGGATCTAGGGAGGGTGTGGAAAGCCCCTTCCTCTTCCGGGTTAAGTGTTGGCAACACTTTGATAGAGACGATAAACGGTAACCGATTGTGATGAGCGAATGTGTCCATCGCGTTGATGGATGACTCGGGGACAGGTTGTATGTATGCAATGTGTGTGACGATGTGGGTGCGTGTGTGTGTTGTCGCAAAATGATTGAAGGCTGACCTTCATGGTCCATCATCATTACCATAATGTTTAACGACGGCAACCTGTCCCGTATGCGTCTGTGTGTGCGGGTGTGATGGTTGTGGCATGTTATGTTTTGAATCGATTAAAATTTGTGCTTTTTTAACATTAAGTAAAAAAGTTAACAAAAAGAGGAAAATTTATTGCAATCTTTTTTAACCTTTTCCATCAAAATGTTGAATTCATTCTTTTTTTTTTATTCTTGTTAAATCGGACACATTAAGCCTTCGGTATTGGTTGCTACAAAATTATTTGCAGCTCAAACAAACCAATAAAGTTTACATACTTAAACCATGCTTCCTGACCCCCCGTTGCGACAGTTTCCGCTCCATTCCTGCCGCTCCGATGGACACAATAACGATAAAAACAATTTATGGCGCAAAGTTTATTGCATGTTGGACTTAAAATTGGCCACAATCAGCTTGTAGTTGGGCGTAAATGTCAGCTCGTGAACATTGATTCAATCATGCTAAACATCGGGCTCCTTCGCCAGTTGGAAATTCATTTTACGACCGCCTCGGGGCGCGACTGGCATGCCACGTTGTCTGATTTGCTCCACACGCCAACCACTTCCATTCCATTCCAAGCGTTTGGCACTACAGAAAACTCCCAAACCCGAGATCCGCAGGTGTTCGGCGCAATCGTTCGTCGTCGAATTATCCGGAATCCGGATCGAATAATCGATTTTCCACACGCACACGCAAAGTTTCCGATTTGGTTGATTTATCGGCCATGCCGGTCTGCAGACCCGACAGCCTGGAGTGTGCAGGGCTTTCACTTTTTTACGGCCACACCAATTGGCATTGGCAGCAGTGGAAAAGTTTTCCGGTTCGGCGACAAAAATACGGAGCGAAAAATCCGAGGAAAACCATCCGCCAAAGTAAACCGTCGACGTCAACAAAGAATTTTACGATCGTGGCTGTAATTACATGGCTTCTTTAAACGGTCGAACGTGGTTTGCAATGAAGCATGGCCTTTTTCGGGCTCGAATCACGGGGTTCCTGATCGTTTTTTTTTGTCTTGGCGAAGAACCGTGTTTTCGCCGGAGAATCCATTCTGGATCGCTACGGTGACTACGGAAAGTGCAAAACTACCACCGAAACGAGCCGAACCAGTCGCGAAATGGCAGTCAGGCGGAATGTACAAAGTTTGCCGTTTTATATGCGCAATTATCCTTCGGCGCAAAGCGTCTCCATTAAATGACTTTTCTTCGACTTTAATGGGGCGCAGCAATGGGCGGACCGAACGGGGGTCGAGGCACGGAATCGAAGCAGGAATGCAAACAACCAAAAAAAGAAACAAAACCCCATAGGACAACCTTCCTCCACTGGGAGCTTTACCGAACAAAGGTTTTAGCGATCTTGGTTCTCGGCGAAGCTTCGAAAGCGCGGAGCCATGAAGGCGGGGGGGCCGTTTGTTTGGGCGAACAAAGTTGTCTTTTTCTGTACCTCCTTTCATGTGCACCCCCCCCCCCCCTCCCTGCTCCACCTTCTCAGTATCCCAGACAACAAGCAGGAACGAAAGAGAACATGCTTTCTATAATGCTCAAATATATTCGTGAATGAAATGGATCCGGTGAGGATTCAGATTTGCACGCTTCCCTTGCAGCGCAAGCCATAAAGTAAGAGAAAACATTGCTTCGATGTTTTATGCTAGAGATAATAATATAGGGAAGAAAATGCTATAGAAACCGAATGTTCGACGAGTGCATCGAACGATGGGAGACTATTTTCCTCAGTAGCAGGAAAGTATGTTAAGCCAAGAAAAACAAACCTTCCGCTTGCTGGCTTGGTTTGCAACACTTTTATTTGCACAAGAAAATATTTGGATCAAACGGAGCAAGCAACTCAAAACCGTCTGTTCCCGTGGATCTTTAGTAATTTATTCAGTTCATTCGAAATACTCCTTCACACTGGCTAACAGCTCTTCTTGTAATCATTTGTGTTGCTAAGTTTCCTTTATCGAAGAACGCATTACGTGCGATGCACAAACCATGGCGAAAACAATCCTGCTGTACCAATCCTTGGCTGCTAAAACCATAGCATCAAACCAAGAGAGGAAAACGCCGTCTGGCGCTTGATCAATCCCGATGGACACGGCGTCTGCTTCACATACTCCAGACTCTGCTCAAGGTCTTCTTTTGGATGCTTTTCGCTACATACCACGCGGCAACGACACGTGGAAAACCCGTGCAAAAGAGTGCGTGCTCGATCGGGGAACTGTACCACACCGAAACATTCCCATGTGGGAAAAGGCAAAGGGCAAAGAGGGGAGCACAAAATGTGTGACGAGATGGTAGGACGACACGATCCTGCGCTCCGTTCGTTCCGGCCCGCATTGGCAGAAAAACAAAGTCATAAATTTTTATCGTCATAAATAATAATGTATCACATTTCGTAGACGCGGCAAACAAGCCCAAGCTCAGGGCAATGTGAGGAGCCGGAGAGAGCTAGGAGGGAGTGGAGTAGAACGGGTTCGGCACGTAACGAACGCAACCTGACTGCTGGAGGGAAACAGGATTCCAACACATCCCACGTTCACTCGACCAGCTAAAGTAAACGGTAAAAATCAAAACCGAACTGGCGAAAGGAAAAAAAGGTCGACGTTCCCGACCGTGGCGCAATACTTTTGGCAAACGGAAACGGCAACATACGTGAAAAGTTCCGCGGGAAAAGAAGGAAAGCCGTCGTCCCTGGAAACAAAAAATAAACATCAAGCACACACACACGCATCGCACACGAGATCTGTCGGACCGTATTGACGTTCGTTCCATCTGGAGAGTGGTTTTTTCCACCTTGGTCGAGTGATGAAGTGGCTTTTCCCTACGTCCGTGGGTTTGAAGCGTGGCGCACGTGAGGCGCATCTTTTCCGCCACAGTGGGTGAGATCAGCGTTTGCCAGGTGTGCCACGCGGGAAGTTCTCGGAACAGCGGGCGCCTAAAATAAGAATCGGTAGCGGAAATGGACGCCAACTTTGTTGGCCGATGTGACATACTTTATTTATTTTATTGTCGTTCCAGCCAGCTCATGTCAAGGGTGCGCAGGAAGACACAGACAGGAACTTCGTTTGTTGGTGGAGTTCGGTTCAAATGAATTCGTTTGCTTGCTTGGTGTTGTCATCTAGTAGTCTTCTCATTTTTTGAAGTGTTTTTAAAACGTTAGCTTCGTTTGTAGCCCGTTTGTGCTGTGATTATTTCAGTAGGGTCAGTGAGGGTATTTAGGCCCATGTATGTAATTTTCGCCCACTAGAAAGTAAATCAATTGTTACAATGATTTCAAATAAAAATGTGCCCTAAAATTTTATTTAGTATTGAAGTCAATTTATTCTAGTTAAATAACACATTTAGGGGCGATAGAAACAATATTTTTCGAGAAAATCGCTTAAAATTACGAAGCTGTCGCTTTTTCAAAAAATCATGCTGTAGGCACTTTGAGATATAAGCAACCACTGCGTAAAAAAATCGGAAGTAATGGTTTTCTTAAGTTTTGAGTGGTTTTAGGGATTATCAAAACGTTACTTGAATTTTTTGAGCACGAGAAATAATTTTAATTACAATATAAAGGTGGGCCAAAAGAGATGCCAGCCCGGTTGACGAAAAATGTCAGCTCATCCTGGTTTTGGGTCCCCGCATCCAAAAATCTGTACTTCTCCCCCCCTCAACTCTATGATTAGAAATGAGAATGTGTGCGTTGGTCGTTTTGTTAGGGAGAGAGAGAGTGCGAATGCTTCCTATGCATATTCTATCCTTTGCAACCATGCAACGCTAAACTATCCCCAATATGCTTACTGCAGTAATCATGTGTCGTTATTAGCGTATACGCACGTACTAACGTACGAAACCTATTTGAGATATGTGAGTGTGTTCCTTGTTGGAGCAACTACAGCATCATGTATTTGCGCAGTCTAGTCGTAGCAATTTCAGAGTGCAGGCGCAAGTGCATTGAGCAGCAAGTGTTATTATTGTGCCATTAAAACTGTTTTAACTTACTAAAAGGTAAGTAAAAACTAATAAACTTATGAAAATGATGGAAATCTTGGTAATTTAAATCAGTAACATTCTAACTTTTTTTACTTTTAAGAATGAAAAGCAAAGCTAAAGAATGCGTCGAATGATGCATGAGGTGGATCGCATATTCTAATAAGAATTGGATCTTTCTGAGACGGCAAGTCCAATGCAGAGGCTGGATCTCTACACTGGTAAGTCAGAAAACAGCATGATCGCAAATATCCGAATAATAAACTTCCGATGACTTAATTCTCAAAAAGCAAATGTTTTGATTTCACCGCAGCATTCTGCGGGTAGAAGAAAATATCACATTCATAGAATATACCATACACACACACCTACACGCGAGCTAGCCTCACGCACACCACCAAGCAAACCAATGCTAATGTGTGCGGCAATACATGGGCGATCCGTCAAATTTTGACTTGCTGGGAGGTTGCTGGGACTCTTGCTGGAACTACATGACAGCAGCAGAAAATTTGAATTTCCGTCAACCGGGAGGAAATCTGGTTTCGATTGAAATAAAATTTGTATGCATTTTGACACTGACAGCTGGCTGTCAAAAATTGTCTAAACGAAAATCTGATCATCCTGCAAAAAAGTGGAAATTAAAATATCAAACTAAACATTTAATCTCACTAATTTAATAAAGGTTAAAGCAAATAGCAGCTTTTCAATTATTTTAGAGATTATTAAAACCATAAAACACATAAAATAGGCATTCTTCCATGTGGGCGAAAACTGGTTTATTTTGTTTTGAAGCGTGTTTACATGTTAGGGTTAAGAGCTTAGTGATTAGAGGCGATTTTTCATATCGTTATCAATAAGTTACCCTCGCACTATCAGAAGCTCAGTTTTCTATCGTCGTTGGATTTATGTTAGTGTGCGTAATGAGGCCACCGATACGGATAAGCATTTTAAATCTCTCTCTTCTTCGTCAGCTCCCGCGTTGGTAGGACGTTACAAGGTTCGGTTGTTCGTTCTGCAATGTAACTAAAATTTATGCACTTAATGATAAAATAAAAATAAGTCACGATTAATAAAAAAGACATAACGTAGGGATATTTCTTCAACAAACTGTTTGAAAGCAGGGTTTATTTTTAGAGTGGATGTTTGTTTCCTCTAAATATTTTCCCCTTATCGTGTAATTTTCAACCAATCTCAGAGCTTCCACAAACATTAACTGCACGATGGCGCGCTCCAGTCTAATCGCAGCCAAACGTTGTACCGATTGTCAACTTCCGATAAGTAAAGTGAAAAGTTAAGCATTCGATTTCTGACAGGCAGAGGCTTTGTTCGGGAACCTACAATACCATCCAATATTAACTGCTGACGAGCGGGTTTTCCGATTCATGCCTAAGTTATCTGCTTTCCGATCGGGGCCAGCCTACCCGCGGTCAAAAGACGACATCGTTGCTGCAAGCTTTAGTTTCCTCCCCTGGCCACTTTCCTCCCCTCCCCATCCCTTCGGGGGAAGAAAAGTGACACAATGCGTACCCACTCTCCGAGGCACCGGGAAAATCAGCACGCCGTCTAATCGAACGGATCGGAGGCCGGTAAAAGTTTGTCTATCGAGGGACGAGTTCCGATCGCCGAGCCCGACGTTGGCTACCCGTTCGCGCCAGTGTAGGCACTGTCGATAGTCTCCGATGGCAAACTTTGTACCACAATGGCCGTTTGTTTTATCAGTTCCTTTCGAGCTTCATTACGTTCTTTGGCGGTGTGATTAAATCCTGCAACGATTGCTTCCCTCGCTCGGGGAGATTAATGATGCATCAATTATGGATCGTTGGTGTGATCAAGCAAGCCGACACAAATTGGAATGTCATTGAAAAAGGAACACTGTATTACACTACCCAACATTCGGTATTAATGATGGCTGAATACTTTCCTGTTTATTCTGTAGAATAAAAATTTGTTCTTTTTTGGGATGCTCTGATGATGATACCTCTTCATCGTTTCCCCAACATTGGTAGGTAATACTCTGCCGGTTAGCAATCACCTTCAGCACAGCTCATTCCAGTTGATTACAGTAATGGGCTCATCATCGGAAACGTTCATTCCTTGATGCTAAATTATGCAACTCTTCAACGTTCATTCATCTCAACTATTCCAAACGGATTTCATAAAAAGAACATCAAAGAAAAAATTTCCCCGATGCATAAGCAGGTAAGTGCATGGTTCTCCAGGCGATCAGTCAGCATTTCCTCGCTATACGCAAAGTCTAACTTCGAACCGGTCTCGGTATGTGAAATAGTTTTTCCCAACTCGTTCCGTTCGTGCCGGTTTCAGGCACGGCTGGACGTTTGGTTGTGATATGAAATGACATTTATCGTGCAGTTATCGTTTGAAATTTTAATGTCACATCTCCGTCGGCGAATGCGAAAGTTGTGACGCAAACGGCGTGCTCCGTCGCTAATCACCCGGTGGAAAGCAGCCGGTCGCCCTTTGATGTATGCGAGCTGAATCGCGCCCCGTGTCATTTCCTCTTCTTCGGGCAGACCATGATGATGATGACGATAATGATGGTGAACGGAACGCAAAGGAGGAGGGAGAGGTTGCGATGCATATGATATTTTTACTTCCATCCTCTCCGCGTGCCGTGTCGTGGCAACGCGAGTGGGGGAGGCGGGTTCGTGCTCAAGGAAAACGAAGCGAAACGGAAAAAGGGTCTCAGCATCTGCATCTTCATCATCTCTCGGCCGACCACGCCGTTGGGAGGTGCATCTGAACAAACAACACGAAACCAACGGCACGGCACCAGCTCGGCCGCTCGGCTACAGGAAGCGCACTCGTCGGCTGAAGCGAATGACCTAATTCTCTGATGAGCCCGGTCAATCAACCACGTACGAGTATGTGCCTCGCGGTAAAGGGGATAGAAAGAAAAACCCCCCATTTTCCCGTTCAAATCACACCCGAGTGGATTATGTGATTAGAAGAAGTGCCCGTTGGTGGGAAATCAATCAGCAGATATGACGTTTTGCCGATCGTAACGTTACAGGAGCGTTACGAGGCGTTACTGGGCAGCGTAAGAACGTGGCATTCTCGGTGGAAAACTACTCAAACCGCAACGGGCACTCGCTTGAGGCAACAAAGACACAACGGTTAAGGGTGGGAAAAAAAATGTCAATCAACTCCCATGCAGATCAGCCCACCCTAACCCACACGAACGTGCTCGTGCGTGGTGGTCAGTCCAAAATGTACGTCGTCCCGTATCGCGCACCGTGCGATGCTATTAATACCCAAACGGTGCTGGTTGGGAGGCACAAACTGGGTGGATGGGGGTGCGGGTGGGGCTCTCTACGCCCCATTGAACCCGGCTCCGCTCAACCTACTTCCACAAGGGGAGGGAGAAGGAGGTTGGAATTTGTAGTGTACTATTTATAAAACCCGGCGCACTCGGGTCTACTACTGCCAGGCCGATGGAGAGCGTTAAAGCCGCGGAGAGTCTGGCTGCCAAACGGCTGGCAAACTCCGGTTGTAGAATGATCTCGGCTGCCTCGGTGTTGCCCTAGGCGATGGCAACGCGGGCGCATTTGGAGCATCCTTCCCGAGAGCTACATCCTTAGCTGCTTGAGTTTGAGGAATCGAACCCAAGAGAGAGAGAGACAAAGAGTGCTGCAAAATTGGATACCGAAACCGACGATCGCCGGAGACCGGAGTACCAACACCACCGGGAGAACGGTCCCTGTATATGTGTGGGTGTCTATGCGATCGCGGAAAATCCCGATCTCGGCGCTTGGAGCTCACCGGTGGGCCAGTTGATCTTAGTCCGCGCACGGCTGCCGATCGGGAAGGAAAAATTCGGGAAAAGAAGCGTTGCACAATTGCCAAATTTTTCACACAGCGAATGCAGCTTAACTCCTCTGCCCATTCCATTCAGTGGTCGTAGAGCTGAGTGTGAAAGTTTAGCGATTACAAAGTTTACAGCCCCTCAAGTGACTGCATACAACGAAGCCGAAGTGGATTATTTTCCACCACATACCGTGGGCGTGGAAACCCCGAAAGAAAAAAAAATCCGACCAACTACAAGTACGTTCCATTCGTTCGCCGTGGAGGGTGATGATGAGGCAGGAATCGGAGCGGTTCGGTGCTTGAGTGTGGAGTGTATATTAATCGAAAAACCATCACCAAACGCTGTGTAGTACAATTTAAAACATACCATCACCAGTTTGTGCTTGCCGTAGAGTGTGTAATGTTAACTGAGTGTTTGCTTCGCAAGTGTTGCTTTCAACATTCATCGTGCTGGTGTTCTTGCTGCTACCGCCGCTTCCTGTCGTGATAGTTGTGGCCCCAGAGTGGTGCTTCTGCCAGGAGTGTCTTTTGCGTACCCCGTTTCGAAGCGAAAAAACAATCCGAACTTTGAG
This sequence comes from Anopheles ziemanni, assembly GCF_943734765.1. NCBI lineage: Eukaryota > Metazoa > Arthropoda > Insecta > Diptera > Culicidae > Anopheles > Anopheles ziemanni. The sequence goes on from NC_080705.1 coordinate 79,244,054, forward strand.
CGAAGCAGAAACGAACATCTTTGCATCGCGCAAAAAAAAAGAAAGTGGAAAATCGGATCGGAAAACTACACCAACACACGCGCGCTCTTCACTTAGTGCCACGGCACTCGCTGCTGCTTTTTGCTGTTTCTTTTTTTTTTTTTGTTCCTTTTCCACAACCCACAAAGTACTATTACACTGTGCAGGTACGTCTTGGTGCATCTTGGCAAACGGGGTGCAGTGAAGGATCTTCCGGTTTTTTATTTCCCGGGAGATTGTCGGCCTGGGTTCCTCATACCATCCCCCCGAGGTTCGGCAGGAGCGCATACAGCAGATACTAACTCTTGATTGTCCCACCAACCACCGCTTCATATTCTATTCAAACGAATTTCTTCCTCATTGTGGTGAAAAGAAAACGTTTGAACGGAGTGTTTGAATATGGCTTCCACGCGAAGACGTACTTCTATCGTTCCGCTTCTGAGTAAGGGCTGAAGTTTCCGATATGAAAGCAGTGCCTCATCGCTTTGATGTCACTGTACAGGTACCTTTGTTTAATTTCAGTGGGTTTCGATTCACTTTTTCATGCTTACGGCTAACGACATATCGTCTTAACACACACACACACATACACCGGTCGCTCGAGCAAAAGTGTCGACGATTTATTCGAAAGCGTGACTAATGCTTACCGTTTGCTATTAATAGTGCCGGTGCTCAGCAGTCGTGGAGTGTCGTTTTAGGTGTCTCTTTCAAATAAACAACATCCAAACGAAGCAGAACCTGTGGCCATGGTGCTAAGGTGACTTATGACGTTTGTCTTTTAGGACGGAACTGGCTATTGATTTGTTTTGCGTTGTGTTTAATTCGTCGTTCGTTCTTCAATTTATTACTTCTACATAATTGTTTTCCACTTCTTTAGTATACATATCCATACACGTTAGCCATCTTCAATTTCTTCACTTACTGCAAGCAAAGAGACCGCTAGATCTCGTTTTGAAATCTGTCATTCTGGTTGGCAACCTTCACCCGGTTGTACATAAAATCTTCGTTGACGGCTCTCTTTTCGGCGCAGCTTCCTACCTTGAACCCAATCCACGAATCCTTGTGCAAAATCAGCAGCTCAAACCCACAACACCCAGCGGGCAGGGGGGGCACGTGGGCCAGGGCACGTCGAAACCAAAAACAATCAACCCGAACGGAAATATATCGCACCGTTTCGAACGGAAATAGTTCAAAGACCTTCGCCCGAAAGGAAAAATAAAAAAAAACCCCGGTGTACCGAGCGCGAACGCGATATTGTCAAACTTTGTTTCACATTCGATGTTTGCCACGGGTTTGTTTGCCACCGTGGAAAAGAAAAAGGTCGAGGAAAGGCAAAGGCGTCCGGAAAAAAAGCGCAAAATGGAACCGCGCTCTTGAAATCTCGAGGCAGTGACGCATGCGGCGGGCGGAAAATGACCGCTTTTCGGGTTTATTTTCACGCCGGATCCGCACGACGCTCGGTTTGGAGTTCGGTTTGCGCCGATACCGCGTTTGACCGTGAACGTCATCGATCTCGATTGGGAATTATTTATAGAACACACCAGATGCGTGCAACGCTCGCCAAATGTACGGTCCAGTCAATATCGTAAAATTGCCAAGAACATCCCCTCCCCGACCCTGGTGGAGCTGGTTGCACTTTTCTTCCCGAAAACTCCCGATCGAAAAATGTCCGCTCCGTGCTCGGGATGCGATCAACCAGCGCCAGCCTGGAGCGTCCTTGTCCGGCGAAATGATAGCAACGGGTTGGGTTTGTATTCCGGACACGCTTTCCGTTACGATGCATGATGCATGCAGAAACGTGCATCTGCGCGTGCACTCGGTGGGAAAAATTCGATTGCAAATGACGGTACTGGCTGGGAAAGGCGGGGAAAAAAAACAGAGAAAACCCAACTACAATCTCTTTCCATTCCGGCGTCAGCGATGCACATGTGCATCCAACGATGCACTTCCACTTTTGGCCGCCTACGTTCAACCGAATGGAAGGCCCGATTCTGGGATGTGCAGCTGCATATGACAGAGCTAATCATATCAGAACTTTCCAGTCGGCAGGAAATAAGAAAAATGGAACCCTCCACCACCAGATTCTTCTTTCACCAAGCACGAAACAAAGCCGACGAATGGAGAACGCAAGCTTTCGACTGACGAAAGTTAAGGGACGTGAACTAGTTCTAGTTCTAGTTACGCGGGAAAGCTCGAGGAAATCAAATTTGTCAGAATGAAAATCTTACGAAGAGCGTTACTTCTTACACAGCGTTGCCGTGGTTGCCGATGTTGGTGAGGCAGTTTGCGAAAGGAAATTGCAATTTGAATGCACCTTCCCATCTGCGCATAATAACTCCCGCATCGCAGTTGGCGTAGGTAGTTTACTTGATTAACAACTTAAAACACAAACTTTCCACATTTGGATCTTATTGTCTCATCAATTGAGTTTTCGTCCCTGCAAATGGGGAAAACCCGTTGACGTGAGCTACTCTCTCTCTGCCTTTTTCTCTCCTTTGGCAGATCATTCTCGGGATCGTCATGGCTATATTTATTTCCCGCTATTTTGGGTGAAATTGTTGAATGAATGAATGAATATTTGACGTAGGTTCGTGTTTTCGCGGTGTGAAGGGAGGGGATTCTGTGCTCGTGGGAGAAGTTGTTTTCGTTAAAGAGAAATTCGAAACAGTCGAGCTGCGTCGAGATTCACCATCGTATCGGAATGAGTATGACGCATTCATTGGAATATAAAACATCTTCTTTTCAGCGCAAACGGCTTTATTTAAAACTTTCCGATGAAAGCTGCAAGTAAAATTAACCTTTCGTAGGTTCAAAAAAACAGGCAGATAAAATGCTATCTCCTGTCAGCGTAATGCTGTGAAACGGAATCGTTATACTTACGTAGTATTTGGCAGTAAATGGAGCCACGACCTAGCTTCATCCCACGCAGATGAGATTCAAATTTCAAATGAGGTTACACTGACGTTTGACAGTCTCCTGTTCCGGCCGAAATGGTTGTTTTTTTTTTCCTTTTGGAATTCCAATTAGTAAACGACCTTCAGCTGCTGCTCGTTAGATATCCTCTTGTCAGTGATATTCTGTTCCACAGGTTGGGAAAATGTAGATGAAAGAAAAACTGCCTATTGATTGAAACGTTGGACGAACTAAAGCATTATCCACTTTGGAGTTCTCTTAAGCTGAACTAAACTGGAAGTTTTTGCTAGTTGAAGAGTGTGTGTGAGTGTTTGTTCAAGTGTTACTATTTATATAAATATCTCCCCCATGAATTAACTAGAAACGGTTTATTTTCCATCGCTCCGTGTGTGTGTGTTTTTCCTCCTACCTTAATCCGTGTTTTCCTTCTTCTGCTTCGTTTCAGTGAAAAATGGAGCAATTTGAGCAACTACTGACGTGTTGCGTGTGTCTCGATCGATACCGCAACCCGAAGCTGCTGCCATGTCAGCATTCGTTCTGCATGGAGCCGTGCATGGACGGCCTGATCGACTACGTCAAGCGACAGGTGAGTTGGCAAGCTGTCAGTCCGGAATTGTTCGCTTGCCGCTTCTGGGTCCTCTTTTCTCCGTGCTTTGCTCGAAGTAATAATATCACTCAATCTTTAATGTTAACCAAAGGTCTATTAGGTATTTAAATCAGATTTCTAATTCCAAAAGCATAGTCTTATTATTCTTATACATTTGATTATGCACTCTTTTTATTCTGTTCAGTTTCTTATTTTATGAATTCAAAAACATCTAAAATCCAGTTTTTCGAGTAAATATGTGTATTCTTTTGTTGCACTGCCTTTTATTTATGAAAAATTTGTACACGACGTTCAAGTTCCTTGCAATTCACCATCTGCCGTGGACGTGCGTGCCGCTGTTGGAAACGTTTACGGAGTGTGCCTTCTCAAGAGCCGGAATCCAATTTAAACCTTCAGTGCCTTTGTCGGCAGCAGACCATCGTACATCGATATATATTATACCGAAGTTGCGGTATGGTTTTCTCACCAGTTTTGCCTGCTGGGTCACACATTTGTGGCTCGCACCGATGCCTTTTTCCCCGAGCGCAAGAGCGTGCAACCCGGCAGTTGGCGTGTAGTGGCGTTCGATTTCCGTCCGGATCCTTGCCTGCCGAAATCCGTGAAAAGAATCTCGGTACAAAGACGGCGAGGTCCCTGAGAAGCAACACATTCTTCTCCACGTTCGGTTCGAGAAGGGAAGAAAAATGCTTTGCCAAAGTGAATTGTATGCGGGTTTGATAAATTTGATTTTTCCTCCTGCTGTCGTACGCTGGCCCCGGAAAATCAACCCGGTTTGTTGGTGGCCGGGAGGTTTTGTGAAGAACACTGTACCGATGCATACGTTCATCGAAGCACTCGAGATATACACTGCGTCCCAAAATGATAGCCTCACCCAGTTTTTTCGCTCATATGCTATTTTAAATGATCGCAAAGTAAAATAAACGACAGAAACATATTCCTTAATCTAAAAGAAATGTGTTTCACTTCTAATTTATCAGAAAGAAAAATTAATTATAACATTTTGGTCAAAAATTTAAAAAATGGAGTGTCCCATAATGATAGCCTCACTTCAAAAATCATTCAAATTAACAAAGCAACCCAGTTCCTAGCTACGTTATCAGTTGCCAGAAGTAATTTTTGAGTTCTCTTACTTAAATTTGTAATTAAATTTGAACATTGGAAGCAGAAAACAACTATAGGAACGAGAAAAAAGTCAAATTGATGCTTATCGCTTTAATGGCAAGTCAAATCATGAGATTGTTGTGCTAATAAATAGATTCACAAACGTCATTAACGATTATGTAAAAGATTCCAGTTAATATGGGCTTCAGAAGTCTCCTGGTCGTCTTCAAAATCTTTCCTCGCGTGATAATCGGAGGATTTTTTAAGTTGCTTTCAATGCAACCAAAGGTTGCCATAGGACAAAAAACGATTTCTGGTTGAATGTGCACAAAAATGGTGTGTTGCGAGCTTTGAATTCATGTTCTGATATTGTAAGAGAGTCCATGAAGAAAGTTTCTGCCCTCAAACTTCACCAAAAAGTCGCTAGATTGGAGTTTGCTACAGAACATATGACATGGAAGAATGAGTGGAGAAACGTAAGTTGTCACTTTGTAGTCTTGTTCAAATTTTAAATTATTAATTCATGTTAGGTGGATTATATTGATGGAAAAAAGTTAAATATTGATGGATCGGATGGTAACATCCATTACCGGCGAGATTTGAGACGAAAGCACGATTTTTCTACCGTCGCAATTTTGAAGGTGAATCAGTCATGATTTGGGCTGCGTTCAGCGGTCTTAGTAGAAGTGAATTGGCCATTATACCAACACGTATGAACAGCGATATGTTTATCGACATCCTGGACAATCATTTAAAGCCTTATCTGGAAAATCACAACACTCAACAGCTCATTTTTGAGTAAGAAAATGCTGCCGTGCACGCAAGCAAGACAACAAGAACTCACCATGCACGATCTAGTATCGAAACAATGTCTTAGCCAGCCTCTTCCCCAGACCTTAATCCAATAGAGAATGTTTGTGGAACGCTAGTTCAAGAGATTTATGAAGATGGGAGACATTACGAGACCCTAAAGGACCTTAAACTTGCTATCCGAAATGCTTGGCGTTCCTTATCAGTAAATACGTTAGAAAAATTATCGGAGAGCATACCATCAAGCATTTTCCAAGCAATAAATCGTAACGGAGAACCAACTGATAACTAAATCATGACTTTTTAATCCATTTATGCTATTTTTGTTGATAATTCGATCAAAATCCTAAGTGAGGCTATCATTTTGGGACACCACTGATTTTAGTTTTTTGGACCGAAAGGGATTGTTCATTCGTTTTTTTCAACAATATTTATGCAAAGTAGTCGTTTTATACTTACAAATATTTGTGAATTTTTTGGAAAAATTTATATGCTCGGTATTCGCCCTGCACAGAAAAAACTAGGTGAGGCTATCATTTTGGGACGCAGTGTAGATGAAGCGCATTTCCATTTTGATGGCTGCTAGTGGCAGCCGAGGAGAAAGTTTACGCTCTCGAAGCGTAGCTGGTCATAAAAGTACGTCCATCAGTATTCAGTATGGTGAAGCCTTATTTGATTGCTGGCAAGCAGAAATAGTGCTCGATATCGATGTACAAATTTGCAGGCATGATTTAGGGAGACAAATCTGGGCAAGTTCCGTTTTAGTATATTCAATTACACTGAACGATTCTATGAAGTGGTCTCGTGGTTTAGAAGAACGTCCCCAGGGCGCATTTTATCACGTCGTTTATGTTCGTGAAAGTTTGAAGTGAACCCGATCGATAGTAATTTATTTGACAAGCCAAGCCCAAGGGAAAAACCACCGTAGAACAAAGTTAATTTAACGGGATTGACTAAATTGGCTCAGGAATCCCACCGAAACCGCCCGTAAGGCGAAATGTTTATGGCCTCCGTGTTTTGTGTTGTTTGGAAACTAAAATTAATTCTCTCTCTGGTCGCTTCTCCCGCCCGTTCACCCCGCAGGTAAAGTGTCCAGAATGCCGCGCCGAACACCGAATACCGTACCAGGGCGTGCAGGGATTCCCGACCAACGTCACGCTGCAGCGGTTCCTCGAGCTGCACATCGAAATCACTGGCGAGCTGCCAGACCCGACGTCCGGTAGGTAGCAACCCGGGTTTGTGTGTTTGTGGTCGATGTTTGATGGTTTTTTTGCGTTCACCCCGCACAGGTCAGGTGATGGAACGCTGCAACGTGTGCTCGGAGAAGTCGTACTGTGCCCTGTGCGTGCACTGCGACAAAAAGATCTGCCCGGACTGTAAGGGCGCCCACATGGACATCCTGCGGCGGGAGATCAGCCGCATCAACAACCAGATCCGACGCGGGCTGCACCGCCTGAAAGAGGTGCTGGCGGTGGTGGAGAAGAACGCGTCCAACCTGCAGAACAACTGCACGAGCGTGTCGGAGGAGATCGACGAGATCTACCGCCGGCTGCAGAAGGCGCTCAAGGACCGCACCGACCACCTGCGCCACGAGATGGACAAGTACATGTCGACCGAGCTGAAGAACGTGATCGCGATGAAGGACAACCTGGAGCAGGAGATCGCCAACATCCAGAGCAACGCGGACCTGGCCGAGAAGTACATGAACGACTCGGTCGAGTGGGACGACTGCGAGCTGATGGACACGAAGGAGATCTTCCTGCGCACGGTCGACTTCATCCGCAACTTCGACTGCGAAACGATGGACTACAGCCGCAAGGTGCGCTTCATCATGAACATCGACCCGAACAAGCTGATCAACGAGGTGTCCTCGTACGGCGACCTGAACCTCCCGAACCACGGTGGGGCCGCGACGAGCCAGAGCCAGGGCTTGCTGCAGCCGCCGCCCGGGCCGGGCCTGATGCGCTCGAAGAGCGACCACCGGCTGGCGGCTCAGTTCCGCCAGCAGCAGGACACCCAAGCCTGGAACGCCGACGAGGAGCCGCTGCTCGGTGGCCGCAAGTTCGGCGAGCGCCCGGTCAAGCCCGTCACGCAGGAGAAGGAGCGGTACGGGGCCGAGTCGCGGTACGGGCGCGGCGCGGCCGACTACGACTACGATGACGATACGACCTCGTCGAGCCGCGCGGATAAGGGCCGCTTCCGGTCGCGCTTTGCCCGCAGCCACCAGCTCGACAACGACTCGGACAACGAGTCGAAGGCGCCCACGAAGACGCCGGCCGAGCTGGAGAAGGAGCGCAACAAGGTGACCAGCACGGAGGACTGCGCCAAGGGTCCGCTCAGCGGCATCTTCCGCCTGATGGACTCGCCGCGCGTCATGAAGCGCCTGCAGGAGCAGGAGAAGGGCAAGAAAAAGCCGGCCGCACCGACCACCCCGCCCGCCCTGGCCAAACCGTCGCCGCTCGGCGTGAAGCCGAAGGCCGGGGCACCCACGGCCACCGCCCGCCAGCTCTCCGAGGACGACGAGATAGCGAAGATCAAGCGCCAAAACAAGGGAGCCTCCAGCTCGACCGCGCCGGCGACGGCGCTGGCCGCGGCAGAACCGGAGCGACCGACGGCCGATCGCGTCTCGGCGCTGAAGGCCGGCCGAACCGCGACACCCACCAGCGATGACAGTGACAGCCCGTCGTCGCCGGCCCGTCGCTCATCGCCCCACGTCGAGGTGAGATCCGATGAAGAGTAACACCGCCCGTAACGGTTTCCTCCTTGTAGCGACCACACGCACACACACACACACCTGCCCGGCAATCCCCCTCTTCTCCCTCTCTCTCTCTCTTTCTCCCTCGATCTCTCTTTGTGACACACACACACCGTCAGAGTGACAACATGCCCAATCAGAGTACAAACAAGGACCGTGGGTTATGGAGTTCCCTGAAGAACGAAACTTAAAGCGTCTAATGAAGCCCCGCTAGAGAGCAGCTACATTGGATCGGTTACAGTATTTAACGAGCTCCACGAGGGAAATAGCAAAGAAAAAAAGTAGTCAAATGTATTATTAAGCCTTATGGCGTCTACGCAGTACCTAACCTCTTCTAGCAACTATTTAACGCCCACCGCGATTAAGCTACGAATAGATATTCCAAAAATCGTCTATGCGCACGGATGCAGTCGTCTCCCGAACCAATGTCTGTCTGGATGAAAGTAGTCTCTTGTGTCGCCTCCACCGAAGTACTGTTCCGTTACAACCCAGAACCGAAGGGGAGAATCCAACATGGAGGATTAAAACACGCCACACCAAAATTTGCACCCAAAACCACAAGAGATCGATGTTCAACGGCCGGGGGGAGCTAATCGAGTCCTATGGCAACGATCAATAGTTCAACTTCGCGACGGTTGCCGAACGTAAACAAGAGCGCTAAGAGTGACTTATCAACAAGCATGACACGTTGCGGAAAGCTACAACCCGCTGGATACACGTCGAGGAGGCCGCAAAAATTACGATTGCTTTCGCATTGGACCACACCCAGCTATAACAACGCCACAAGAACATACACACACACACGCGCGCGCGAACACATATACGATGAAACAATCATCGATTGGAGTCGCGGAGCGAAGCGAAAAACAATGTCAGCTCGGTGGTCAGCAGCATCCGCTCCATCCAGGCGAACGCTGTCAACGCTGTGCGGTTTCTAGTTCGTTAAACCCTAATCCAACACCCCGGACCGACGGAGGAGGATGCGGAGAGCGGAAGAGCCCCACACACCCCCCACGGGGGGTCCCGGATGCGCGCCGTGACGGTTGGTGTGTGTTTTTTTCTGGTTTGGCAATTCGATTTTGAGAGACAATCAGAATCAGAACGAAACGATACGGACGGGGCGCGGGGGAACGGAGGATGGAGGGTCGCCAAAGGTTGACCTGGTTTTGGTTTTTCCCCTCACCACCCCACCCCATACCCGTACCCGATCGGTGGGGATTTCAAAACCAAACCTACCCATCGTTTGTGGTAGCGATTTTTCCCTCTCGAAAGGTGGCCTGTAATCAATTAACAACACGCGCACTAGCATCCATCCGGCGTGGCATTACAATTAAACAAACGCATCCAGGGGCAGACAGGGAACTCACAATGCAAACATAAGCTTCACTGGATCATTTTAATGAGGATATGGGCAGCCTTTGAAGGGTCTACTTACATCGGCATTGGAATTAAAAAGGGAACACTACTCACTCGACGTAGTTGGAACGTAATTTTTCACCAAACAGTTACTTTATTAATTAGCTAGCAACGAGTTTATTTCACTATACGCACTCTTACACTGTTTCCATACCCCTCTTCATACTCAAAACCACTCTGATCCAGTTAACACAGTATCTAAATAATGTAAATACACTGTTTTCAGGGCCATTTCGTTCGCATCAAGCTGCTCTTTGCCAGTAGTAGGCAGTGAATTGCACGCGCAAGGTTTTTGTTTGGCATCGTTAGGAACCAGTTTGGGTTTGTTAAGTTTAACTTTGCCGTTATCGGTAGCAACATTGGCGCGACGAGAAAAGGTCGCGTTGTTGTCGCGCCAATGTTGCTACCGATAACGGCAAAGTTAAACTTAACAAACCCAAACTGGTTCCTAACGATGCCAAACAAAAACCTTGCGTGTGCAATTCACTGCCTACTACTGGCAAAGAGCAGCTTGATGAGGACGAACTGGCCCTGAAAACAGTGTAAGACCCAGAGTTATCGATATGATTTACAAACTAGAAGGTGGTTCGAAAAATCGTCAGTAAACTTGAAACCACAGAAGAAATAAAAGCAAATCTCCACTGTTACGAGTAATGCAACTTGTTTAAGTTTAAATAACATCAGTAAACTGCTCAATTTAAAATGTTTATGTCATAAGGATTTGAGGAAAATGGATGTTTTCATCTTCAACACCTCAAGCGTATCAAACGGGCAAATTAAAGTCATCATTCATTTCATTGAATTCATCCACAAATCCACGAGTAACTTGCTTGATAAGCGCTTAGTTGAGGTACTATTTTTAAGACAGCAGTACTGTTGACCTCGAAAATAAGAACTGTGGAAAAACCGAATCGTGCCGAAAGTGTCGGGTCTTGCTTGGAACCATCAATCACTCGACATGCTAATAATGGGGTGGTGTATCATCAATCTGATCGTTTTCCCCCTAACGAATAACCTCTCACTCACTGCAGCCATAAAATCGTTTACACACGATAGCCCTGCTCAGGAAGTCCTTGAAGGTGTCATTTGAAATTGGACAAAAGTATTGGGTTTTTTTCTCTCTCTCTCTCTCTCTCGTCTTGAAGTATTGCCCATCTTCAGTGATCGACTGGCACGCACCATTCATAATCAATGTATTGTTTCTTTCTCTCGCTCTCTTTCTCTCACTCTATGTTTCCTTTCCTTCGCTGTTTTTGGATGTTCATTCACGTTTGGATCGTTCATCATCCCGTCGAACCCATCGAACAACGTGTCACTCATCGTCATTCGTGTCGCGTGCGAAATTGAAATCCGGAAAATGGCTTCTCCCGAGCCAGGCTGACAGCGATCACGACGAGTCGGAATTGGCCCGCCGCAACTCGCGCCAGTCGTCGGCCGGCGGAAAGCCGGGAACGGGCGCGACCCAGAAGAAACCGGCGGCCCGCTCGGCGAGCAGCGAGTCGAACGAATCGTCCAGCGAGAGCTCGCGAGCCTCGCCAGCTCCCCGCACCACCGTCGAACCGCCGCAGGAAGTGAAACCGAAGACGATCCTGAAGAACGCGAACGAGAACGCCCAGCGCAATGGGACGGCGGTTTCCGGGTCGGTGACCACCGGAACCACGGACGCCGCCAAGAAGCCCTTCCAGAGTCGCTTCTTACCGCAGACGCAGCAGGCAGCCACGGCAACTCCCGCCGCCGCGGCCGAGAAGAAGGAGGAATCGGAGAGCAGCTCCGAGGAAGAGTCATCCTCGGAGGAGGAGTCCGAGGAGGAGGAAGAGGAGGAGGAGGAGAAGCCGGCGGTGGTCGCACCGGCTCCGGTGGCGCCCAGCTCGCCGGTGTCGACGCGCTCCGCGCACGACACGCCCAGCAGCCCCCTGTTTGGGCGCGTCTCGCGCCAGGACTCGTCGGAGAACTCGCGCAAAACCTCGAGCGGATACTCGAGCCCGACGAGCTACCGGAGCTCGCAGAACCACTACGAGCGGGACGAGAGCCCCAAGTACGGATCGGGGAGCTCCGGCTCGTCGGCGTTGCGCTCGCGCACCACGAGCCACGCGCCGGAACCGGAGGACAACAAGTATGGCGCCGGGTCCGGGTAAATGTTTCCGCCTTTCGTGCCAATCGCTTGCCTGAAAGTCGCTTTCGCTCTTTTTTCCCCCTTCGCTCCCGCTTTCGTTTCCGTTCGTTTTGGTTTGTAGGACACGTTCCGTTCTTTCAGGTATACTAGCCGCTTCCTGAACAAGAGCAAGAGCACGGCGGTGGTGGCGCCCGAGGACGAGGCGACGGATGATTCGGACAGCCGGCATGGCGCAGGAGGGCGCAGTCGCTTCAGTGCGCTGGCGGATCGGCGCACCCGACTCGCCCGCTCTCGCTCCTCGCACAACTTCGGCAACGACGAGGAGGAGGACGAACCGGTCTCACCGACTACCACCAACTCACCCTCGGCTTATCTCGCCTCGAGGTAAGACGTCGTCGTCGGGAAGCTCTAAAGCGAAATGGAATAGAGTTGAATCCGATGAATCTTTGAACGCGAATCCATCATTGTGAATCTTTTATGAAAGAATTATTCAGAGTGATTCAAGAAGCTATTGGGACTCATGAGTTCTAGATGAGATTAATGAATCTTTTTAGATTCATACTACTTTCGACATTTACGAATCCTCTGCGAACCGCGAAACTTTAAAGACTAAATTTGTGTAAATCAGATTCAGATGATTCTTGGAATTTAAAAAATTCTTGAATCTTTTGATGAGAAACTCATCCATCCCAAAGATACATCAACCGATAAAAAGTGATTTTTGTTTGTCGCATGATCAACGCCAATGAAAGATTCATGAAGATTCATTAAGGTTTCGAAAGATTCATAAATGTTTGAAGATTCGAGTCCCATAAGATTTTTTGAATCCATCTGAATTAATCTTAGATGAAAGATTCATATGAAAAAACATAAGAAGAATCTTAGATAAAAGATTCATAAGTTTCAAAACTGCTAAAGACTCATGATTCATGAATCTCTAAATACTATAGTCACACTACGAGAGTTTGCCCGAAAATGACGAAATCTAAATAATTATTGACTTTGATGATTCACAGAAGATGCATGAACATTGATGGATCTCGAAAGACTCATAAATCTTGATGAATCCTGAAAGATTCATTAATCTTTATGAACCTTTCCGATCAATATTTAGTTTCATGAACTTGGATGCATGGATCTGAATCTAAGATACACAACTCTAGTCAACTCGGAGTTAACCCTACTCTTTCCTCCAATGGTGGCCACTTTGCAGGTACGGAGCCTCATCATCGTTAGCCTCGCAACCGTCGGACCTGTCCCGCAGCCGCTCAACGCACGCCCTCAAGTCCCGCGAGCCCTCGCCCGAACGTGGCGGTGGCTCGAGTGGAACCGACAAGGATGGCGCCGCGCTCAGCTCGTGGGCGCGCTACCTCAAGAACAAGTACGGCAATCGGTCGACGAAGGACGGCAAGGACACACCGTCGTCGTCGACGTCCAGCTACTCGTCCGGCATCGGGTCGTCGTCGCACACGACGCCGTCGGCGAGCGCCTCGAGCAGGTCGGCGTCGGCTTCGGCCGCCGCCCGGCGCCTCAGCCTCGGTCTGCCCCTGCGCCAGACCGATCTGCTCAGCTCGGATGACGATTCAAAAAACGGGGTAGGCTCCCCTACCTCTCCTACGGCAGCAGCGGCGGCAGCAGCCGCTATACCCGGAGCAGCAGGTATGTCCCCTAGGACGCAGTACCTGCAGAAGCGCCGGCAGCTGTTCCAGATAGGAGGTCGGGGGAGCGAACCAGGTTCCTTCACGTGGCCGCGCGGCATCGCCGTCGGGCCGGACAACAGCGTCGTCGTGGCGGACTCGTCGAACCACCGCGTGCAGGTGTTCGACGCCAACGGCATCTTCGTCAAGGAGTTCGGCCAGTACGGCAACGGCGACGGCGAGTTCGACTGTTTGGCCGGCGTCGCGGTCAATCGTATCGGGCAGTTCATCATAGCCGATAGGTGAGATAGCGAGCGGTTCCGCGCGCACACACACACACACACACGCACCACTCTCGCTATAACCCCTCCCCCTTCCCTTGCAGATACAATCATCGTATACAGGTGCTCGATCCGGCCGGTCGCTTTTTGCGATCGTTCGGCTCGCAGGGCACCACCGATGGAAAATTCAACTACCCCTGGGGCATCACCACCGATGCCCTCGGGTTCATCTACGTTTGCGATAAGGAAAATCACAGAATTCAGGTAAGGCACCAGGCGCCTCCATGGCCGCCGCAATAAGAAGAAACAAAATTAGATTAAAACTTTTTCCCTTCCCTTGATTGGGTCGATTCGTTTTGAATTCGATGCTATCACGTTTTATTTTATAGGATTTTCTTAGGATTGCAAACCGATTTGCTTTTTTTCAACAATGTTACATTCAATCGAACAACAAATCAGTTGCGATTTTATTAAATCAACATATTTTTTTAAGAGATCAAAACCATGAAGCTTTCGTTAGATCTTCATTATATTGTTTTTAATGCATCTTGCTCGGTAATATTAACGCATTTTACTTAAAAGAATAAATTTGTGACAGTTTTCTACATTTTTTGTATCACATTGGTCAGTTAACTAATTCACTTTAATTTAAAGGAAAAGAAATAATTCTAACACCGCTTTCGTTATACCAAAATAACCGTTACATTTGTTTATTTTGAATTTGCATCAATACACATAAATCAGATCGTTTAGTTAGAGGATTTTCTTTAATTTTTATAAAATTTTTTGGTAATGCTTTTGTGAATGTTTAGTACACTTTGCTTCAAACTTTAGATTGGCTAGTAAACGAAGGCAAAGCCGTAATAAACATAACAAAATATATTCTCTGTAGGGAATAAATATAATTAACTTCAAGGAAACCAACATTAATCGTGATGAAAAAGGGAAATGCTTTCCATAAAAAATGCTATGGTTTACGAGTTCATAATGAACTTTTGGATTCCTCTTCAGCTAATTCCAACTGCTAAGAATGGAATGAAACATTAATCAGGATTTTGTTACCAAAGTTTAGGATCTTTTCATCATGAAATAATAATCAACTGTGATATGTTCTGGCCATTTTTACCTTTTTTTTAAATTGTTCATAAATTATGCTGCCACGTAACGAATTGCGTTTCCAAGGAAGGAAAGATGGATGCTTGCTAACAGACCAAATTTATCCGTACATCACCTTCATCCCCAGCCGATAACACATGCCGTAGGCATAGGGGGAATTTTTCCTTCTTTTCCATATGAGGCACAGGTGACCCAGTTTATCGAAGCGGAATAATGATCCATGGGCAACCGTGGGCGATGCCGTCAAAAAAGAAAAAAAAAATAACAAGGAAAAGCACACATCTAACGCACCGTATGTTTTCTCCTCCCCCCTCGCCAATCAAGGTATTCCAATCCGATGGATCATTTATTGGCAAGTTTGGCACCTGTGGCAAGGAAAAAGGTCAGCTCGAGCACCCGCACTACATCGCCGTCTCGAACACGAACCGCGTCATCGTTTCCGACTCCAACAACCATCGAGTGCAGGTAAGCGTGGCACTGATTAGCATTCCAACTCCACGGCAACGAGCGGGTGGGACGGGGGGGGGGGGGGGGGGGGGATGTGGATGACGGCCAGCTGCGGGGCGGAAACGAAATTGTCCATCACACCGGACGACCCTCATCAGGCCGGCGGGAGTCCGCGCCCCGAATCGCAATCTCGCGCCGAACCGGAAGGAGGTTGGCCATGTAATATGTAATTTCCGGCCCCCGGAACCAGGGTTCCCCCCGTCACCCTCCGTTATCATGGGAGTTGTTTTTTTTTGTGTTCATTCGGTTTCATTGCTGTAATTTTCACGAACCAGTTCCCGTGCGCCCGGGAAAACTAAAGCACCCCGAAACCGGATGCCGTTCGGGTGTGAACAGGCAGAATCTGCTCATTTGAATTTCCGGTCTGCGCTGACAGCTGCCCGTCAACGGCATCCCCGTCATCTACCGCGACCTCCCCCCCTGCGGGCCTGAAAAACTCACCGAAAATTCGTGTGCCTTCTCACCACGTTTCGTTTTTCTTTTTCCTCCTTCCCCACATTTCCTAGATATTTGACGTTAACGGTCGCGTCCTGACGACGTTCGGTGGCGAGGGATCGGAGGAAGGTCAATTTAAATTCCCAAGGTAAGTCCCCCAAACCTCCTGCCAACACGGTACGTTCCCCCAAGGCGGGCCCTTCATGCGGACCACCGGAAGTGAAATTTTGTAGTTCGCTTTTTTTCCATCCTCCACCCCCTTATTGCTGCCACCATTCCCTCACCGCTTCTTCACCATGGTTTCCGGTGGCGTAGGAACGATATCGCCGAATCGGATGATGATATCTAGTTCCCGTTTTACGCCCCGCGTCTTGCATGTGATGCCCGTTTCGATATCGTTCGAGGTTCATATGAGGTTTTTTGTTGGTTGGCGAACGAACGGTCTTCCACCGCATTCAAGCTCATCTGCGAAACCTGCCAGGCGGTGTTAGCATAGCTGCCTGCAATCGGACCTGTCTTCGGCTATCAGCTATCTGAGAAAATAGGACACGTTCCACGTTTTCCTAGAGTAAAAAAAACTACGAGAAAACTGAAAAGTATCTAGAGACATTCTCACGAGGATTTGCAATCGGCCAACAAACCGGAGGAGGAGTTACGCCAACCGAACGAGTCGAGTGGCTTCGTAGGGCGAACCGGAACGAGTCTTGTTGGCCGTGGCGAAAATGTCGGAACATTTTGTTCAAACTTTACCTTCATCTTCAGCGCTGTAACATTTGCACAGTCGAACGAGCCTGATCACATTTCCGTGCCGTCTATTTGCATTTGCTTAACTCGAGCTGGGGCCACTGGTGGATGCAGCGGATCATTTTTCCTGCTTGCCGTTGAATGGCGCAACGGATATCCGGTCCGAGTGCAGGCCTTACAATACTAGCAAAAGGTTAATTAAATGGAGAAAAATGAGAGTTTTCCTTTGCTCGTTAAATTATAAGGACATTCAATTAAAAACATGCCTCCCTGGTTGATATGAGTGTCTTTGAGTGATTCAATCCGACGTCCAATGTTCATAAGCATAACCGTAGTTTTGCGCGTATCACGACCACCTGTTTGGTGTGATACCTGGGAATCAGTTTTAACAGTAGTTAATTATAATTTTCTACGGAAGTTTCGTTTCAATGTACTAAAAAATTGTGCTAAAACGCTTGGTACGCAACGTGTTAATTAAAATTTGTTTACAAAATGTAAAGGCTTAGCTTGCCAAAGAATTAAAATATGTTGCATTTTCATTTTTCATCAAAAATGATAGCCATCGCTGTCAACGTGTCAAAGCGCCAACCAAGCACGAAATGTTTGCGAAAAAAAAGTTTAAAAGTGTGCTAAAAAGTAAAAAAAAAGTGCAATCAATCGCTCAATGGATCGGAAGTAAATTATTGGGTAAATTTTTCCAATTAAGGGAAATTGACTGTAGCGTAATTGAAATCAACGGAATAGAATTGTAAGAACTGCATACATAGGTTAAAATGAGCGAGATGTACAAAAGTGAAATTAAATACTAGAAAATGCGGCTTATTTTGGGTAAAATTGTTTTTTTTTTACTTTAAATAATCTCTTCTAGGGAAAACTGGGATCGTCTTTACAAGGTTCCTTTTGAAAACGCATCTTTACCTTTATTTTTGTTAGCAAATTTCCCACTGCCATTTTTTTTAATTTGTACACAAACACATTTTGTACATAGAGATTATCGCATTGGCTTTATGATGATAATGGCTTGATGCTGAGAAAGGAATAAACCAGCGAGAAATCATGTATAACGCTTGAATAATTTGCAGGCACTGCAATTGAGCACGTTGGACGAATCCGTTTGAGGTTTTCCTCGGATAGCATAACGGCATCCCAAACCGAGCAGGCTATTGATTGTGTACTTGTGTACACCCGATTGTTGTTGAAATGGCTAGGTCTTTCCAACCCACCCGGTTGCTCGCTGACTAATTATCTTTCCCTGCTGCAGGTGGAAAATTCCATCGAGCACAGTCGTTCGTAAAGGCGTTTTATTTTCACAAAGCTACCGAATGGAACACACGCGTGCATGCGCTGACAGTTCCCACGGAGTGCAGCTAGTCGGGTGGAAAAGCATAGTCAAGTTTTCCCTGAACGAGTACGTACACATACACAAACACACACACGCACACATTACGCACGTACAGAACGAGGAGGAATAGGGTCAATGAAACCAGGGAACGCAATCCTAGCAGGAAGCTTCATGACGGTAGGCAAAGGAAAAGGCAAAAATATGTATCAGAACGCCACGTATGTTTGTGCCCCCCCTCCCCCCACCCCCCGGGGGAGAAAGTGTCAACCGCACGCTTGGCGGAACAGGAAACGGAACCGAACGGATGGAAGACCCCGCCCGCACCGTACGCTTTATGAGGCTTGTCGGGGCATTCGGTCCATCATTCATTTCCGCTTCCCGCTTCCGCTCGATGATCGATGCTGACAAAGCCCGATGCTTCTTCATCCAGTCCTCCAGTGGCTCTTGTGTCTCGCTATCCCCTGAGAGTTCTGTAGTTCCACGCAGGCACGCGTTTTTTTCTTTTTGTCATTCACTTTCTAAGGAAACTCGACCCGAGGGGATGAGACAGAGAAACGATCGCGCAGTGGAAATAAACCCGAACGCACAGTTCCACTCGCTTTTTGCTGTGATCACAGCGAGTTTTTGTGACTTGCTGCAGCGATTGATGATATCTGGATGGATTTAAGATGTCTGGGGTAAATGTGAGGGATTTGTAACGGAATGGAAAACATCACAAAGCTTTAGAATGCGCTAGGCCGGCGACATGCTCAGTGGTTTCGATACCTTTGTTTGTGGGCTTCTACGAAGAACTTCGTATGCATTTTAACCTTCACGATAAGCTCGTTCGAAAAATCTTAAACGTTGTGAATCAATTGTGAAACATGTTTCTTCATAAACAGTACATGCGAACAGTATGCCCACAGAAAATCAATAATCAAGAATAGAGTTCCTCCGTTGAACAACTTGAATTTAGTCTCGGGAGCTTTTGCATTTTTTCTAAAGATTTTTAATTAACAAATTGACACAAATAGCAAAGAAGTAGGAAAACCGTCAATCAATCCATTCCGGCATACGAACGGGGGTCATTAAGAGGGATTGATTTTCCATGACTCTTCATTTGCTATAAAAGCTGTCTTTCCAGCCCCATCCTGTTATCTCTTGGGAAAATGAACCAATTGTTACATCTTCTAGCACGATTTGAAGAAAACCGTACATCCGGAGTATGAGTGCCGGAGAATCACAAGGCAGTTGAATACGTATATTGAACAAATTCCAAGGAGACTTTGAAGCCACGCTTCAATACGTACGGTGAACCTTTTCTTTTGTTTTCCGGAAAACAATACTCTTATACGCTAGACCGTAAGAAGGAGGAGTCCTAACTCTACAAAATGAAATCGTGTTTTCCACCTCGCTTTCGATAGAAATGTATTCCAATTTTACTTTTACCTTGCGTACCATATTGCTTTCGCACCTTTTTTTGTTTTGTATCTCTCAACTCGTCGGAAGAGCAGTAACACCTTTTAGTCGAATCGCCTGATATTGCTTTGCTAAGAGCAACGGGTGATTGTCTTTATTTAGTTATTCATTTATTTCTTTTCCACCCCCGTTTCACACGTGCTCCAGTAGATTTTCAACCCGCAATGGAAGGCCCCCTTTTTTTCCGAGGGTAAGCTTTAAGCACGGGATCCCGCTTTCGGTCCGTTTCCACCGATTGACGGGTGTGCTATGCTGAGTGATTTTATTTTCTCTGGTTCTGGAACACAATTTCCCTTCACCTGCACGTTGCTTCTCAGGCGTCGGGCGGGAGCTAGTCCTTCTGCGCCGTGGCGTACCCTTTTTTCGGCACCGCCCGGAGCCCGGCTGGGAAATTTTCAAAACCACTGCAACCGCAAGCTGTTACCACTTCTGAAGCCGAACGAGCGCCATCATGTGGAACGGTTTCACGTACGTTCAGCCTCGCGATCCCATGTTTTTGATTTATGAAGCAAAATGTTAGGCCCATGGGGCTCCCTCCGGGAGGAAAATCCTCCCCCCACGAGGGCGAGGGAAGGCGGGAAACAAAAGAGGAAACCGTTCCCCCAATGCTAACCTCGACCTTCGGAGCTCTCTAAGGTCCGATCCCTTGGGTCGATGGAAAAAAAGGGCGGAATGAAGGGGGAGGGATGGCGAAAAACAAGACGCTGCCGTGAGCCGTGGAAATCGTTGTTATCACGTCCCGCTAGAATGTGTTTCCTTTATTTTCCCAATACACCCTTCGCCCGGGCCCTTTCGCATTCGCCGCAGTTGCTCAACACGTCGTACGTCAACCGCATCTCGTAACAACGTCTCGGTACATGACACGCCACGCCAATGGTCTATTAAGATACTCGTTGACATGGCCGGTAACCGGGGGTTTTGCTACGCGCATTTTGCGAAAATGAAGTTTTAATCATGTCCCAGCGCGATGATGGCGCAGAAAGAACCTTCCCATCTGTCGGTGTGTTTTGTCTAACATAAATTTCATTTTTACTTTCCTTCCCTGTAAGGGTGCAAACGACGTGGGAAAACTTTGTTTGCCGTTAAGAAAAGATAAAAAAAAACAAGAACTCATCTGGGGAAAAACGGTATTTGGAAAATTCAGTATCTTAAAAATTAAATGACAGGAATATTCTTTCCTCCTCGCCTGATTTGAGTGATGTGGGGCACGCACAGAGGTTCAGAGTCCGGTCTTTTGGTTTGACATTTCATGAAACTAATTTTCAAAATCTTTCTTCTATATGAAAAAAGAATAGGTTAATAAGAAATTTCCAGAATATTACTAATTATAAAGCACAATTGCGAGAGATATCGCCCGTGAAAGTTGCACAAAGAGTGGAAAATCAAGTTCTCTCGCAAATATTTGCATCATTTTGCATATTTAATTCAGATTATTCATAAAATGTTTTCTCACACTTGTTATAGATTGTTGAAAAGGAAATTTTGTTGGCTTTCTTATAAAGGTATAAAAAATTAAAAAGTTTATCAAAATATAATGTTATTTTTTTTTAATAAATGAAAAACTCACACAACATTTTTGATTTATAATGTTTCATAAGCCAGTCCTTTTTTGGAACTAAACGGAACTCTACGAGATCATAACAGGGCATAAATATAACATCTTAAGAAGGTATGCTGAAAAACATGGCTGCGACTATTTGAGACTCTGGAAGTTATAGGTATTTATAGTTGCAGGTATTTAAATCTCCCACTTCAACAGTGTTCTTGCATACAAAGCATTACTGTATGTTATGGAATGTTTTACGGGTGCAGAATTGATGCAGAAAGGTAGATGAAAAAAATATTGTCAAGTGGATGTAGTAATGGACAGCCGGATCGCCGCTCAAGCTGAACCACTGTAGCACGTTGGAAAAGAGTGATGTTAGATAAACCATATAAATTGATTAAAGATAATGGTGAAAAGCTGTTTCACATTAAGGTACTTCTTCGAAACAGATGAAAGGTACGTTGTTTGATGGCTCGCCACTCCATTTATCACATCATCGTATCAGTTTTTAATTTAATTACACTTGCAATGCTTTTAAGCCTAAGCTATACAACGTTCGACCGAATGGGGCCCGGCTTTTAGTTTCCCAATTAGTCAATCTGCTTTTATTTCTCCTGTGACGTTTTATCGAAAGCTCATTCCATTACCCCACAGAGTGTTGAAACGATAGAAAAAAAAAGTTGCCGTCCCGAATCGGAGTCTAATCTGCAACTCAGAGCGAAAGTCTCAACCCGAAAGTCCCAGTTGTGACCGGAGGGCATTTTGTCACCGAACGACCAAAAAGGTGATTTTACACACCCCCTTGTTCGTCACTCTCGCTCCTTGCTTTCCTCACTCTCTCTCTCCCTTCTGTATGTCATCACGTTTAGTAAGCAAAGATGCCGTAGATAACACTCTGCTTCCTTAGCACTCACTTCCGTTGTTTAACAAACGAGCGGCCGGTTCCTGTTCATGGACGCAACGGAGACACATGGCCAACGCCGAACATCAAAGGCATTGGGGCAGGAGCATGCTTTTTTCGATGGGGAAAGGTCCGGAAAATGCCTACGGGGGGATGGAAACTGTTGTGTCCGGTGTATGTTAAATGTTTTTCTTTCCACTGACCATCAGATGCCATTCCCAGGGCTGGGCACGTTTAATGTGACCGGAGGGTAGCTCGCACTCGAACCGGTTGTTGATGGCGGGAAGCGGAGGCTTCACTCCGATTACATGCTTCAAGGACGGGAATGTTCGTTTCGGAGAAGGAAATGCCTTTCTTTTTCGCCTGCAGGCGAAACAGGATGCAACGACGTCGGTGCACATGACGTCGTCGCCCGGTCCATCCGGGAAGTTCCGGGCGGTCTGGGAGTTGCCGTCGCATGTTGAATGTTGGCATTCTTTGCCTCGGTATCCCTCGGTGAACTCATCTCTTCCTCCATGTCCATAAGACTCTATTCCCCAGCGATCCTGTTCGGGTTCGTCGCAATTTGTGTGCCATTACTTTACGTGGTTCCAGCCACGGAGGATGGTACTGCGAGAGGGCTCGGTCCACAGGTGTTCCAAGGACTTTCCCGGGAAATGGAGCTACCGATGTGGCTTAGGGAAAAGCAAACGAAATCCCTTTTTGGGAAAAAACGATCGGACACAGAACGGTTCTCACATCGTCTGTTTCAAGGACGTGACGAGCTTACGACAACGTGGCACCCCAAATTGTCGTTTCGTGACGTTCGCCATCGGATTAGTCTTAGCGGGGGCTGGCTAGCCGGTCACGAAAGATTTATTTGAAACAATCTTTAAGTGACATGTTTGTGACTGCCGAAAAGTCGGTCAGTAGGGATTCTGCCAGTTTGACGCCATCATCGTCACCAAGGGAGCCGTTGTCTGGAAACGTAGCAAGCAAAAGAATGCTGGTATGTGATTCTCCAGCATCGTCGCTTCCATTGGTCTATCATTCCAACGAGTCCTTTGGCCGCACACTCTATCCCGCAACGTTTCGGTTACAGACGGTGTTGGACAAACTGGAAACATCAACTGAAAACATCACACGGTGGAACCACCCTCCAGGTAAAATGTAGAAAGGATGAAAATGAGACTCTTTGACTAGAAGTACACAGTAAAAAATCACAAACACACCGCGTTGAAGCTGCCGTAGGGTCGTCTTTGTTACATTCACACGATTTAACAAGCGTACGTAGCGTAAAATGAGATAAAGATCATGTGTCACGTGACACCTTGGAAGGAAAAATACTCGCTTCGAGCGGCTCGTTCGATTTCGCTCCTGAGGGCTACATCCCATCGGTTTTGATCCTTTGCCTTCGATATTATGATGTTCGATAGCTCAACAGGAAATGGTTTTGTTTCTTGGCTCTTCTCACCATTTTTTTTGTCATAATTCATCCAAACCAACCGGATACAAAAGATTTTACTTGTCTTTTTTTGTTTTCTCTCGTAACTCGTTTTATCGGCAAAACCACCAATCATAAATTACTCAAACGAGCTTAGGCTTGATTCTTTTCACTATCATTTCATTTATTTCTGTGCTTAATTTCCGTACCCTTTGTTGGCTCGCAGAGTCATCACTCTTTCCGAGAAAATTAAATGAGATTTAATTAAGTACCTAAGTTGAGATTCGGATTTTCTATACTTTAATCTAAATTCCACACAATCCAATAACTGCGTCGAAATAAGTTAAGCCTACGCAATATGAATTAAAATTACGAACTTAAAGGTTTTGGAGCATTTTTTATTAGAAATCGCTTTGTTAGCAATTGGCGTTATGTTAAATGTGTGGCACTTTCCGATAATAAGCTTATTTTAATAAAAGCTTTTTCATTCAAAATAGTTAAGTTTGACTTTTATCAAACCATAAGCGAAACGTTTAATAATATTAATCAGTTGAATTTACATTACTGTTGAATGATTTCCTATAATTTCCCTTGGGGATTTAATGATAGCAAACAAATAACACAGCAAACAAGTGAACTATTACACATTCAGAGAACAAGAAACTTATGGAAACACCATTTTCTAACTTTTAGTATCGCGCTACAAAAACTGTTTTCGATGGACAACGATTTGATGTATATTTGGATAATGCTATGCGCCTTCTGGCACTTTATTTTCGTGAAGCAATTGTTCCTCTTGTTCATCGTATTACCTGACTGCCCAGCCTGTCAATCATGTCGAACGCTGAAGAACAGCAACGATATACCGGAGTACGGAGCAGTCAAATGACGGGAAAACACCGGAAACAACTTTCCCCGGAAAGCTTTGATCATCGCTCTCTCTCCCTCTCTCTGTTCCATTCAAACGGCACACAATTCTGCCCATCCACCTCGCCCCTAGCTGGAAGGTATTTGCCACGGGGTTGAGAAATTTGCTGAATGATTACAAACATTCCACCCACCGGGAGCGGTACTCCGGTGCGCCCGACAGTTCCGACCGGGTTTTTCGTGCACCCGCCCGGAATTCCAACGTCGGCCGAAATGTATGTAGTTGAAAATAGGCACCCCGAAGGGTACGTAGCTGTCAATCCACCGAATCCTGCCACCCACGGCACGCCGGATGGCCAGCGATGTGGCGCCATCCCAAAGCAAAGCACCATCGCTTGATTGCGGGTAAACTTGCCGGATTGCGACCCCTTTTTTCCTCTTTTCCTGGAAGCCACGATAAGATTTATAGCCGCGCGTCTCGTTAGCGACACGGTGCTACGGTCGATCGATTCGATAATACTGCGGCGTTCCGTGCCGTCCGGGCGGGCCTCGAGGAGCTCGGGAAATTAGTTCCAAGAAGAATGTTGTCCGTGCCACCACCGCCGAGCTCTTTATTTTCCCGATGCCTAAAGCTCACTGGTGCCACCGGTCGCCTCCGTGAAGGTCACGCTAGAGTGCCACCGGGGGCAAGACGGATCACCTTTCGGGAAAATTACTGTCATTACGTTGTTGATGGTGTGGCGATGGGCGATTTTCCCAGTCCTGTAACCGGCGGAACTTGTGAATTTCGCGTGAAAAAACAACGGAAACCAACGACCTGGCACTCAACCCAACAAGCTGGCCAGAAGCGATTTTAATTGCTTTGATTTTGTTGCCCGCGTCGGTTCGATGGAATTTGTTGATCGAGTAGTTTCGTACAGCTTCCAGCGAAAGGGACAGAGAGTCGAGTTTCAGGACAGAGATCCTTTCTCTCATAATTGGAATTGTTCATAATGCCAATCAAAGGGTTTTAATGTTTACATCGTTCGTAAATCCTTGGCTCTATAAACAGTTGTATAAACTCGTTTCTGTTTGCATGTTAGATTAGTTTTCCAACAGCCCATTTCATTATGCTGTTCGTGGTATTTATTTGTTGTTTAAATTATGCCCTATTTTCGCTGAAATAAAAGCCAAATTTGGTCCAATTAGCACGTTCCGTACCGCGTCACCCAAATATGGGTGACAGCAGTTCTAGTTCTAAAAAGTTGTTGACCCATAAATAAATGAAAATGCAACGTAAAAATGATTGTATTATTTTATATAAATTTTTGGGAAGCTCAGTTTTTGCTTGGTCTTCGAAAACAATCGGTTTAACAAATATTATAAACAAATTGTAATTAAAAAAATTGTACTAAAAATAGTCCTAAAACGCTTGGTACGCAACGTGTTAAATACATTTTCCTGAAAATAGTTCATTATGACCACTTCGCTTAAACAGTTAATTCATTCAATGAACCGCTCACGAAACATATTTCATATCCTGGCACAACAATTTTCCCCATCTCAAGGATATTAGTACCTTCCCGATGGAATGTTGAAGAAAAACCACACCCAACCGTAGCACACCAGCTGGTAGGGGCTGTTGTTTATTAATTTTCCGCCAAATTGCAACACATGTTCCCATATTTTCCCACCCAACCCCCTCCCCAAAAACCACGCACCAAACCGCACCGGTGTACCGGTAACTTTTCCGAACGCTCCGACCGACTTTGGCAGAAGCGGGCACACCAAGCAAACACAAAAAACAAACCGAAGGAAAGACAAGAGGCGTCCCGAAATAAATCCCAGCAAGGCGCATCGCAGGGGAAACGCATGACAAACGGCATTATGTGGGAAAAACTTTGGTCGGCCTTTTTTTTTTCGCCCGGAATGTCCTTAAACTGTCCTCGTGAACGTGGCCGGACGTAATTTCTTCGCCGGGACGAGAAGAAAATGGGAAGTGGAAGAAATGTTACAACTAACACAAATGGTCCGCGCGAATGGGCTCCACTCGGACAATCGGTGGAAAAACGATAAACAATAGCATAAAAAAACGCCCGGAAAACCCGGTAACGAACCCCGAGAGGGACACCCGGATTTGAGGGTCAAGGCCCATTTACATTGGGAGGGGTAGGGGGTGCTAGGGCCGAGGATTTCGGTGGAATCTCATTAGGCGCTGGACAAACTTTGGCATTCCGGTTTTGGGGTTGGGCGAAAAGGGAAAAAAAGCCATTTCCCGAACAAAACGGCACAGATCGATCATTTCAGTATTCCAATTATTTACGATTCCGTCCGTCCGTTCGGAGCGAGTCCGAGGATGGTTGGTTTTTTTTTGGTTGAATGTTTCCTGTAGGAGATAGAGAAAAACCCGGGGATCAGCAACAGGCCAGTGGAGCTCCTATGTGTGTGTGACAGTTCGTGAAACGTTGGCATTTGATGGAACTGTCCCGTTGCGCAGCTCAATTTTACCAATTTTTGATGGATTATTGTGGAATGGCGTTTTTCGCTCTTTATGTTGTCGCTTTGAAACTCTGCCATTAGGGCGGATCGGGAAGGGGGGGAAAACTTTCACCCAAATGGAAATATTAAGGAATTGATTTTGAGGGAAAAACATCAAATATGGATTTAGCTTTTTCCCTTCCTGTGGCCGAAACATAAATCTTCTTATTTGATTTGTGAGAAAACGCTAGCTTAATCAGGGAAAAGAAAAATAAATCCTAGCAAATGCAACAATCCGTTGGAGTTTAAATCATTCCATCAAAGTGATCTGGTGAAAACAGCATTATTGTTGGAAACAGGAGTTTCTACGAAGATTCGAGAGTGATTCGATCAGTTCGTTCCGATCGACAAGCCGCACAACCGAACGAAAAGGCAAAACGATCAGCAATCAGTCCATTGGCGCGTACAGAATGATAAATTTCCGGTTGGAAAGGTTCACTCTACTGCACTTCGTTATCCTTTTCTTGAAACGAGTAGATGCAGTAGAGCCCCAGGCGAATGCGAAGAATAAATTGCAGCCATCAAATTCCTAACGAGTTGCGAAAAGCTCACCGAAGCGTCAGCTCCGAGCTGCTCATTTAATTGCTGACTGGCCGCGAGTTGCCTGAAACCGGAGAACGGAAGGAAATACGGGGGGGACCGGACAGATAATGTCACTCAGCATCCACGCCCCCTCCCCCCTCCCCCCTCCTTCTTCACCACCAAAATGGTTCTTCCCGCTGACGCGCACCCGGCATGATTGTTCCGGAAAGTTTTACAATTACACCCGCATCGAATTACGAATTACACTCGACCACGGGCTGGGCCTGGTGAAAAGCTGGAAATCCATCAAGTTTTGCGCTAGCTTTCCCTTCTGTCAGCTTCTATTAGACCACCGCGTGGCCACGAAATGGCAGCCGGTATCCTGTTTGTGCCATTCGTTCGTCATCGCGCTGGACGTTCTTGGTTCGCTACCGAGCATCAGCCGGCGGGATGAATGATTTATTAAATTTCGTAAATAATTCGATCAATCTCCATTTCGGATTGGCAAGATCAAAGCGAGGGCGGGTGAGATGGCGTGCACCAAAAGCCATCGCTAGAACGCCGGCTGCCGAATACCTTCCGTGCCGGGCGGAGGAAATGTATCTAATATTGGATGGAATTGATGAAAACTTGTCCAGGAAAAACGAGCAACCATTCCCGGGGCCGTGCATTCTATCGTTCCAGTTTCATTTCAACCGTTTGCCATCCGTTGAACATATCTCGTCACGGAAGCGAGTTTTTTTAAGGATGGAAATAGGGTCTCAAACCGTCACGTTGAAAACTGGGAGCTCCTTGTATTCTGATGTCATAAAACAAGAGACAAAAACAGGAAAACAGTCTCTTCATTGTCAAGCTTAACAAATCAAGAATCCGGTAAACCAGTCTCGAAAGCTAAAGAACCTAACCAATGTTTTTTTTTTTTTTTTGATAGTATCTTTGGGGATGATTGTCATCTCTGATTAATCTGGTTTATATTTTACAATCTTATATACCAACACGGCAACTTTAATGTTATGAGTTTGAAGCAACATGTTTCGTAAAGTTAATATTTGAAAACATTAGGTTGAACTAACCAATTTTCTGGCAAATTACACTTTTAAAACAGTTTTTCTGCAACGTACAACCATGTTCAACCATATTCCGAGAGTTTGCAAATATTTAAGTGACACTAGTGGCAAAGGTAAATAAATTTCTTTCGCTAGGTAAATATTTCTGCCCGAGAAAACCGAGAAAAATGCTCGACTTTAACAAGGTATCGATCGGCGAAATGCAAAAGAAAAACGATGCACACACCTTCGCTCCACGGTTCCGGCACATTTGATGAGCTTTCCGAAGAAAAAGCCAACCTACGTTCCACCCTCCGGGCCCCCTCCAACCGAGCCCATCGAATAGCCGCCCTTTTGTTGGATGACAGATTACATCAGAATGTCGCGCCAAGTGCTTCCTGGCGTGTGCAGAGTTCTTTTTCGCTTCGTGATTTCCCACTCACATCAACCTTCCCCCTGCCAAGTGGTTCGTGGTAAATGCGGGAAATGATTGATGGTTGTCATTGGCGTTTAATTTCATTAATCGTTATTCGCACGAACTCGCCCCGTCCACGTTGCGTTCGTGCTATTTGCGTGTCGGCGAGAAACACTTTGCTGCGATTCGCTGTAATATGATTGCGAAAAGAAGGGAAGGAAAATGAGCCGTGAATACCAGTGACAAAACAATCTTACCTCTAAGAATGTTGCCACGGGGGCGAATGCAAATATAACATCAAACAACGAATAATCAAAGGTCCTTGCAAAACGATGGGAGAAGCTAACAGCACGTGTCGATGGGCGTATAAGAATTGCACCCACCTCATCCGTTCCTCAGCTTTCCCCCTCGGGGGAGCACGCATCATGGCTTTTAGCTAATTTAAGTCAAGAATTTTGTTAGCCCGGGAAATGAGCTCCCGAGCCTCTATCCTATGCCCTGGACCTAGAAAATGTCATCCCTTGAGATTGAAAAAGCTTTTTCCGGCGGGAGGAAAAAAAACGCCACCTCCCCATGGTGTTTGCATCCGGACGGGCAAACGTTACGGTGCCCTCGGGGCGTCCAACCATTTTCACCCGCCAGCCAGCTTGATCCAATTTGTTGCGGTAATTGAATTTTTCCTCTTAAAATTATTTTCGCGCGACACGCGATCCGCCACGAAACACAAAGTAACGTCGGTCGGTTCCGCCGATGGGGTTCCCCCTCACCCCCACCCTCACCGGTATGCTGCCCAAGATGGTGCCGCACGCTGTGACGACGTTTGGTGGTGCATAAATCAGCGAGCCTCTCGGGCAGAAGCCGGACGGACGCCAATCGGATCTGTACCCCCGGTGGGCACGATTGTTCGGATGAAAAGATCCCTTCGATTGACACTAATCCAACACCGGCTGAGGATGACGATGATGATGACGATGATGTTGCTGACGCTGATGTTAATAATGGGAATATTGGCCAGCCTCTGGCTCACTGGTGTCGGTTGCCATCGCGCTTCGATTACAAGTTCACCCGAACACCCTGGAGGCGCTGGGAAGGGCTTTACCGAGTCATCGATTACAATATTTCATTCTGATTAAAAACGGCACCTGTTTGTTGGCCTCATAAATCTTCCATTGACTGATCGACTGGACTTTATCCAATAATGTATAACAATAAACTCTGTAAGATGGGGGGGAATTATGCCATTCTTCAACACAAACTATAGTTCATCCGTTGCTTTACAGTTTTTTACACATACACCATTTTTGAGCCTAAATTAATATTGTTCAGTTGCATCTGAACATTGTTTAACCGTAAGTAAACATTTGACGCCCAACTAAAATGCTGTTGCCTACATATCTGTCCATGGTTCAAACGTAAGTGAATGTAGTTCAAACCCAGCTAAACATTTGACATCCCCAATGTCAATGCACGTTTATGTTGCCCAGGTTCGTTTCTTGTCATGTTATCGCTTATGACACTCGATGATAAACAATAATTGAGCGGAAAGTCTTAAAGTAAATCCCACCCCGAAATCCATGAACACTTAAAACGACTTCCAACAAAGATCGAGAATTATTTTTAACGCAATATGCTGTTTATTATAAAATTTTAATGTGTCTGGATTATAAATTATGATTATTTTCAATCTAATGGTCTTTGCAAACGAAAGCAATAAAGCGAAACAAAACCTATATCATGTAAACGTTTCAGCTTGGCGGTGTTCAATGTTTAGTTGCGTTTGAACTATATACATTTGCGTTTGAACCATATATAGAAAAGCAACAGCATTTTTATTGAATGTCAATGTTTGCTTACAGTTGAACAGTGCATAGATGCAGCTGAATAATGTTTACCTTCGAACGGTGTATTTCATCGAACTTCAAATCCCGTTCAACTTCATTATTTCCATCGCAAATCAAATCAATCCAATTTCGCTGTGATTGATCAACAATCAACATCAAATTTCCATAACTTAATCGGCATATTATTAATACTTGTTTTACTTTTCTCTCCCATCAGGGGCGTCGCGGTGGACGATCAAGGCTACATCTGCGTCGCCGACTCCGGCAACAACCGGATCCAGATCTTCCACCCGGACGGAAGCTTCCTGCGCGCCTTCGGCTCCTGGGGATCGGGTGACGCCGAGTTCAAGGGGCTGGAGGGCGTCGCCATCATGTCGAACGGCAACATTTTGGTGTGCGATCGCGAGAACCATCGCGTGCAGGTGTTCTAATTGTGCTGCTTTCACGGTGAGTTCATTTCCCTTGGTGTGATCTATTGCGCGAGGCAAGAATGTGGAACACTTTGGTAATTGTTTTAAATGATTTTTCACGTTCTTTCCACAGACTCCTTTTCGAACTCTTTCCTCACCAGCAGGGAGCAGACGGATGGGTTCCAGTTGGTTTTTTTTTTCTTTCTTTTTGTTACCTCCTTTCTTTAAATTCCATTAAACAAGCCACATTGCTTCCTCATCCCAGAAACATTAGTGAAAAATTCCCTGAAGATAAGTTTTCACTTCCTACGCCAAATCAGGGAAAAAACTTTTAAGCAGAAAATTAAAAAAAAAGAATCACAATCAAACTCGTGCTAGCTTAGTGCGCTATTTATGAGGGAAATGTAATATGTAACACCATTATTCCTACTTCGGCAGACGTTTAGTGTACCGTTAGCGGATCGTCTGCTCTACATATGAAACGATATAGAAGAAGAAATCGATTAAATAGTAACTAACGCAAACAGGTGAACAAACACGGCTAGATTGCCACGTGTGAAAGATAACGATACTGCAGCATAATTGTGGTGGTTTTAGCTAGACAATTTATTGGAATAAAGTTTTTCGTGAGTTTTTACTACGTTTGAGACCAACCATTGGGGGAGTTCTTTTCGAATGGGGTGGGGAAGTTGAAATTATTGTTCCGGTATCCGAACTGTTGCTGATTCCGACTGTGCCGATGTTCGACTGTCAGTCACGTATCGTTTCAAGTTTGATTGATCTGCCGGCCGTGACGGAATTTCTCATAACGGACCAATTATTTGCTTCCAACGTGTCCAAAATTACTTTACCATGCAGCGGCAAACCGAGCCAAACGCAAACAAATAACCCGATGCGGGTCCGTGGTGTGGAGGTTTTCAAACAGACTTTTAATACTACACGCCAGTCGATGTCCGAAACTTGCGGCTAAAGCATTCACCCAACATCGGTGGTCATTTGTGTTTCAATTTCGGTGTAACATATTGGTGCATTTTAATATTTAGCTCGTCGGCTCGCTCTACTTTTTGGAGAGATTTTAAATAAAGCACCCATATCATGCACACACACAGACACACGGACCTCTCTTGCAAACAACATCCTCAAATATGTGAAAAGTCAGGCGGAAAAGTGTGTGTGTGTGTGTTCTCGTGGGGGCCCTTTTGATTAAAAGCTCCAAAATGAAACATTCAATCGGAACGCGGCATCGGTGTGTTTGCTCGAAATCGTGCCCGAACCCCGAATGCCGGTTATTTGTTCCCGTCCTTGGCATTGTGCTGCTGCTCCTTCCGATACGTCCCCCCCTCCCTCCCCCGCTGCCTGCTCTGGATGTCACCGGCGTCAGGGTGCTTGCGTCGCCGCAAGCAACGTTCACAATTTCGAACATTCAAAAAAGAAAAAACCGTTGCGCTTCGGCAGCTTCCATCAAGCGGCCCGCGCCGGTGGACCGAGCGTTCAATCAACCAAAATTGTATTTTTCTCCCACGGTGTGCACAAGGTTGGTGGAAAACCTCGGCTGAGGGGGGAAAATCGACGGAGCCAGTAACGCAAACGAACGAAATTGATCCCCGTCAGAACGAAGGCGAAAGGGATGAGA
Organism: Anopheles ziemanni; assembly: GCF_943734765.1. NCBI lineage: Eukaryota > Metazoa > Arthropoda > Insecta > Diptera > Culicidae > Anopheles > Anopheles ziemanni. Next base: position 79,276,428 of record NC_080705.1, read on the forward strand.
TGCATGAGATGGAATGCGTATAGCTTTTTTTTAATGCTTGTTTCCCATTCTTGTTTTGTATTGGATCTGTGGGGTAGTGGGGGAAATGGTGGTAGTGTGCGTCGCTTACCGAAAGGTGAGTTTAATTTTGAAAAGTGCAACATTCATGTCGTCCACTCAGCAAAGATGCAAACTTTCGCACAGTATCGACTCGGCAGGAACGGTATGAGTTTCATTTTATTCTACCTTTCTGCTATTCTTCGAAGGAGATAGAGAAAGAGAGAGAGAGGGCAACGAGAGGACGTTTCCAATTCATTCTATCTGGCTGCGACGAGGAAACAACTGGATTCCTTTCGATCCCGTAGTAAGTCGACCTCGGTATTGTTGCTTGCGCAAGTTGGTTCTACCTGGTTCGTAGTGAAATTGAAAAGCAAATCTTGTGGTTTCGGCACGCGGATGAAGGAAACAATCTCATTCGTTGTCATTCCCTGAGGCTGACAGGTTGGGGATCCTTGGAGTTGGCTCCCATTGTCGATCGTCTTGCTCTGCTTTTAGTCAAATCGTTTTTCGATCTTTACCACAAAAAAGGACTCCGTTATTAGTGGGCAAGGAAATTACAAACGTCAAACGTAATGGGATTACATACGTGACCCGATTGGCTTCGTAACAAAAAAAGTTGCCTTATCTGTAATTTTAACGGTGTGACACCAAGAAAAACATTACTTGTGATAAGCAATTGGAAATCAGTAATAAAAATAATACTCCCACTCAAGATCGGTGAAAAAAGAGGTCGAAGCATTCCGTGTAAAGGGCCTAAAATCGAGTGGAAATATGTTTGACAATTGGTTTGAATTTTATTTACCTTTCATGAGCGCCTTGAAATGTTTCTGTATAGACAATTTCGCATATTTCACTAACTAAACAAGTAATTGAGGTGTTTGGTGGGAAGTCGCACGTAAGCAATGTTTTCGCACTTGGATGTGGCTCTTCCATGAGGACCAATAGGATCCATATCCCATGACTTCGCCCTGGGGAGCACGTTCGACTACTCTGGATATTATTTTACGACACTAATCGCGAGGCCATGTGTCGTAATTGAAACACGGTGATACAGACTTTTCGGTTACCTATTTCGTGCAAGAGACTCTTACAAAGATACTCTACATAATGCAAGAATGTTTGTTGAACACTTTTCAAACTAACTATCAAAACAATGGCGGTGAAGAAAAACGATTTGCATCGACCTCTCTTTTTACCGATCTTGTTTCTACTTTACTGCTTCTTTAAAACACCGTGTGTGTATATACCAAAAATCTTAAACATATTAATTGCTACAAAATGTTTTTTCCTTCTTTCAATAACGATCTACTTCGTCCCCTTAAGGATATTATTTTATATTTGTTCTGCCATGTCAAAAGGACTATTTGTTCACTATGTCCCTCTAATGAGAGGATCAAATCTGATGGAACTTGTTTAGAAAAGCTTCAATACTTACAGGGATCCATGTCTAACTACCATTTTTATATACAACTAGCTGACCCGTTTGATGTTGTTAAAAATTGGTTTAACGGTCACATTATATTTCTTAAGTACATTAATTTCATTGTATTTACACTTTTTACGTCGTAAAAAGCTTATAGTGAGGCTGCTAATGATTATCATCCTTATTTTGTTATTAATCAAGCAGACCAATTGAATGAACGATGTTTTATGTACGCCTGGTAAGCCATGTATGACGTACATATTAGTTTTCTAAATTGGGTTTCTATTAGAGCTTTTTAAGAATCTGCTAAGGTGTATTGCCGATGTCTAATAACTGTTTGGAGAAAGTAAAAGCTGATGGATCATGTAGCATTTGGACGTGCCTGTTTATGCTTAGTTAAAGTTTTTCAATATTGCTCCACAACACCGATGAGTAAGGCAAGTTCAGGTGATCTTATCAGCATAGGTGGATCGTGGCACTACGGGAAGAGTTTGCCTGAAATCACCTGAGAGGAGAAACACAGTACAGTTGGTCTCCGCAGTACGCGAATGTTTGGGACCGAACGCAATAGCGTATATCGATTCGCGTATTGGGGATTTCCTCTGCCATATAGTTTATACTTCATATTGAAGAGTTGACACTGAGAGGGAACCGCTTATTTAACATATCTTTTATCCAAATAACTAATAAGTGTTCCATTTTTTCCATTGTTTCATTATATCTCTGTTAAAAAGTGCATATTAAAAACTTCATTCTACCAAAACAAAGTAAAACTGACTAATAGAAGTCGAGCAACCCTATGGGCTGTCAGTTGTAAAAAATTGCGTATTGCGAATTCGCGTATATCGAGAATAGCGTACTGCAGGGATCTACTGTATTACTGGAACAATCTTTATTACACTTCACGTCTTTGAGTGTTCTGTACAGCGCCTCAAGAGAATGCTTCTTTGCCATGGTGCATTCTTCCCAGATAATTATTTTTCACTGTTGCATGACCTAGGCCATGAGTGATTGATTTTTGTTGTTTCATACGGCTTTTGTGTTCCTATTGATGTTTCGAAGTAGCCTAAATGATGAATGCGTCGTTCTACCTCCATTTCCAGCTACAATTCCAGATGAAGCAACTGGTATTGCAATGTCATTGTTTGCTCGTATTTTGGAAAGCAAGAGCGATATGAGAAATGTTTTGCCAGTTCGGACTGGGGCATCCAAAAAAAGATACCACTTTGTCCCGTTGATACTGCCATGATAATGCTTTCGTAAACATATGCTTGTTCATCAGTCAACATTGATACGTTGTGAGAAACGATATCCAACATGACTGCAATATTATGCTGCAGTTCACGACTTATTTCAGTGTCCATCAAATTAAATGCACTTCGATTCGGCGAACCTAAAACATAACAATAACTTAGCGGTAAATTTTTAATTACCATGCAACGATCCTCGATACTAATCATAGCTTGTCGGACTAAATTCAGCGACATTAATGTTTGAACACACGTTTTGTTCTATCATGACTATGCGCCGCATTTTGTCCTGGTAACAGTAAAACTTACGCCACGTTGGATTGCATGTAAACGTGACGAATAAGCATGCTCGTCCCTACTCGCGAGTTCATAGCCTCGCTGTAGTAACTATACTGAAATTCGTTTTCACAACACTGGTAAATGAGAAGGTTTTCTCACTGCTCTAAGCAACAATAATTTGAACACATATTCTACTACCACCAATTAACAACATTAGTTATTATTACCAAAAATTAACAAAGATTTTACTATCGTCACTTATATGAAACGACTTGTTTGAATTAAATTCACCACTTTTGTATTAAACTCACCACCACAGTATGTCAAAAGGCATGTTGCTGTGTCCGTTTATACTTGTTGTAGTTCACTTTATGTGTCATTGCTGAATGTAAACAAAACAAACAAACCAATGTATGACGATAGAAAATTGTAATTAATTAAAAAAGTATAAAATTTACAGATATGAGACATAGTTAAAAACCTATTCTCATACCTAAGGAACGTGTGTGCAAAGTTTGAGTTTAAATGGTTCAGTCGTTTAGGAGGAGTTTGAACACTAACACCGTGACACAAGAATTTTATAGATATAGATTTCTAAGGCAACAGATGAATAATAAAAGATGGAAATCCAAATTGTTGAACTTTCTTAATTCATCAAGATCTCTGTTAGAAAATACCAGGTTTACTTTAGTCAAGCGATACCACAAAATCTCACGTCAAAGGAAGAAAGAAACGTAAGATAAAATTCTACTCAGAAGCGGTTGTTCCCAAGCTATTCCTACATCCCGAGTGCATCTGTCAGTATTCCTACCGTCGAATGGAATTATTCAATCACTCACCGTTCCACTCGGAACGGCTTGTGGCCCTATACTTTATCCTGCATTTCTCATCCCTCTCCTGTATTGTTGTAAACGACTGACGATGGCGAAAAATCCTCCACTGCAGCGTACTCCTTCCGCTTTTGTGTGCGCTCGCGCTTCAAATGACAGACGAGAAAAAGTAGAAAAAGAAAATCCCCTCGGCAGCACAAGTGAATGCTTAATCGCGCCGCTCGCAAAAGTGGGGCGGAAAAACAGGAAAACAGAAACGTTAAAATGCAGCATCGTTACCATCATTAATGCTGGCCACTTGGCCACGACGCTGACTAACTAGCTTCCCAAGAACTCCCTCGCTTACCCTCCCCCCGAAATGGCCCCGAATGGATAAGTGGTTCGATCGATGTGTCTTTCCATCGACGGAAACGAGAAATAAATGTGTGTTTCGCGGAAAAGCAGAAAAGCTACCCGGCTCTCCCGGGGAAGAGTAGAACGTACCTTTCCTCTCCCGCCGACCGCTGGCCCATTGAGGACAGACCACTTCTAAGGAAGCGCACGCAGATGGAAAAGAAAATTGCATACGCTACTCGGCACGCGGTACGGATGGGTTAAGTGGTATGGACAGGGAAAACCACGCCAAAGTCGACTACAACGGATCTTAGGTAGGTTTTTTTTTATTCCAGGAGATAAATACCTCAACGTGTATTGGTGTGTGTGTGTGTCATTTCATTTTATTTTCGTTCGTTCCACTCTACACCACAAAAGCCGGAAGAAGCTTTCTGGAGAGTGAAAATGTTCGGAAAAATAAAACGACCAAGTACAAATAGGCACTCGAAAGTGGGATGGAAAAGTTTAACCCTTCTTACAACGGAACGGGGGAAAAATGTGCGGAAGCAAACGATGCACGATGAACCAATGGGGAAAATGGACGGTCGAAGCAACACTCGGAAGGGATAGAGACGGCTGTTTCCAGGGCCGTATTTTCCTCGATCCCACGATGGAAAAGGGGGGGGTGAAGAGGACGAAGGGAGGTCGGAAAATAGTGCGTCTGTTGGTGCCATTCACCGGTTTGGTTCGGTATTTTCCCGTCAACAGAGGATAGAGTGGTCGCAAGAAGAGGAAGGCCAAAGGGAAAAAAGCAGCATTTCTGCTGCCCGGAAAATGGATCTCGGAGATAAATTGAACGGGAATCGATTGCCGTCCGGGTTTCCTCCGTTTGGGGGGTTTTTTCACCACCCCCGTTTGTAAACCGTTGGTGGATCTAGAAAGGAGGAAAGAAAGAAAGCAAAATGCCAGCACAAAAATAAATAGAACGTGGTTTGTCCAAGAAAACTAACGCTTCGTTGCGATGTGTATTGCATTTTCGTAATATTATATATTCCTAGCCTTCGCCGCCTTACCCCCCCTATGTTCAACGATATTCTCTGCGCTCGTTGCCTTGTCGGTACACGACCCGGCTGGCATCCTCATAAAGGACATTCGTGTCGGTGCGGTTGAGGCGTTTGCGTACGGTTTAGTTTCGTTTTTCTTCAGTGCGATCCAAGGCCTCCCGATGTAAGTCGCTCGACCGCTCGACTAACTGACTGACTCCTGTAACCGACCTACTAACCGGACTTACTAACTGACTGACTGACTGAGTGACTGAGTGACCACTACGGAAGGGACGGAGAGTGCACCGGCTCCAAATGCATCGGATGCAACGCCTTACAAACGGCTCCGCTGGACCAACCCGCCGTGGCGGTTGAAGGCACACATAAACTCACACACACACATACATAAACACACGCACGCACACACGCACACACATACAGGCACACGCTCACAATGGTTCACTCGCGGGCATACTATTTCAACCGAGGACTGCGTCAACCGCTTGCTAGTTCCACGATGATCTGCGGTGTCGTTCGGCTATCGGAGCTGGCGTGCTCCGTCGGGACGACTATCCGCTGCCGGATGCCGGAGGTCTCCAGGGCATCCTCCTCATCCTCATCCCCCGACCCAACCGCGCAGCTCTCGGGAAGGACCTCCGCCAGTGGTTTGCTTTCGGCCACGAATCCCTTACCCCCGACCTCCACCATCGGTCGATTGTTGTTGATGTCCTCCGAGGGTTTCTGCGCGTCCACGGTGGCGGTTTCCGTCGCCGGCGTTTCGTCCCGCGGGAGCTCCTGCACACCCGAATGTTTTGCCACCTCCTCCTCCTCCACCGGCGGGAGGCTCGTGGTCGGTGCGTGACCGGCGGCGGTCAGTGGCGTGGCCGACTGTAACGCCTTCCCCTTGCGCTTGTAGCTTTCGATGTAGAAGTTCATGAACAGCGCCAGGAAGATGGTGGCGTTGATGAGCAGCAGCGTGGAGATGAAGCGCGGGAACGGGCAGCCGGTCACGAGGGCATTGATGCAGTGCGCGATGCAGATGATGAATTGTATCTGCAACGAAGGGAACGAAGCGGTCAGATATCAGATAATGACGCCCAACGGATTGGTGCGTATGCGAGAGCCGCAAGTGGGCTGGATTAATGGTTGTGTGCAATCGAATTTACGGCCACGCTGCAGCAAATGCTCGAATTTTATTTACATCTGGTAGGGAATGTAAAACAGTACCAATGAAAAATTTCCCCGCAAACTCGTTGATTTGCGTTCAATAAATAATAAACTTCAAACTCGGTAAAGTGAATTAGCCTAATTGCACTACATCCGTTTGCTAATAAATATAATCAAAAGAATGTGTTATTCCAGCGATATTATCTACTCATAAATGTGATCAAAAGAATGAGTTATTCCAGCGATATTATCTACTTATGATTTAACACAATTCACGGCGTTGTTGAGCCGTGATTGTCACTACCATTTGGTTTGTTCCATCAATCGAAAGGTGTACTTTCGAATTTTGTTTCCTACTTTGTAGAGTTTTAACTTTTAGCGAAAATATTAAATTTTAGCTCTTTTTCTACTTTTACTTATATGCTTAAGGTTCACCGCGTGTCCAACAATTTGAAAACGCACTAGATATGATGTTGCTGTTTTTTTTTTATTTAGTTATTCTAACAGCTATTTGATCATTATTTGAATTTTTATCACCAGGTGGAAGGATTGTTCCTATTTAAATGAAAACTAAATGTTATGATAAAAAGCACGGTTGTTTTAAACCTTTGGTTTCAGGGTTATAGATAATCTAATAACGACTTTTTGATTTTTTCGTTTGAAAAAATCAATGAACTTCTAGTTTGAATAGTGCACAAGTTCATTATGCCAGTAAATTATCTATTCGTCATTAGTTTTTGCGCAACAAAAATAAATACGTGGCTCCAAATTATAACACGGCGGTAAAACCAATCAAATATTTTTTCCGGAAAATTATACCTTCCACAACCAATCGAGAGAGGGGGGAGAAAAGCATTGCAACTTACAATTTGCACCTCCGTCATGTACTTCTTCCACCAAAGGTACTTCTGGTAGCGCGGGCCCATCGCTGACAGCATGTAGTAGAAGTACATCAGCACGTGCACAAAGTTGTTAATCACGTTCGGGAGCGTCGCATTTCCACCTGGAGAAGAAAAAAGGACGAAAGACAAACGGAGGGTGGGAAATAAAAATCGACTCTGCAAATTACTCGCCCTCCCCCGCCCTCCAGTTCAATTCACAGACGATTTATCAGCGATTTTCTTTTTTTTATGTTTGTCTTCCATCCTCTGTCACTTGGTTATTTTGCTCCTTTTGCCCTTGCGGGGGTTGTTTAAATCGTGTTGAAACCTGATGTCGTCGATACGGCCGGGAGACCGGGGAGCTTTAATTCGCTTTTGAGTTATTGATTGCGTTTGACACGCGGATGTGTGAAACCGTTTGTGGTTTGCTTTCCTTCTTTATATTTTTTTCCTTTTACTCCTCTACCTTGTAACCTCCTGCCGAACTGCCCTTTTCTCTTCACGAACACGACAACGTTCGGTTACGCCCCTCAATCGGTAAATCGTGCGTGATGATGGATTTGTAATTATTAAATCGATGGAATGATACATTTTACACCTCACCGCACCTTTTCAGCGGCATCAGGGTGTGATGCCGTTTATCTTCGATTTCTTTGCGAATCGGAGTCGCCTCTCTTTTTTTTTGTAATTTCTGAAATGGCACGGACTTTGAGTCCATAGGGGATAAGCTTACCGGCAATGAATTTTGTCAAGATCCACGCCTCCATCGGTGTGAGCGAGTGATGGTAGACGTGCAGGTCGGTAATTTGCGACTGTTTTTTGCGCAGCACAAAGAACACCGTGTCGGCGAATTCGGTCAGCTTCGAGAGGTAGTACACGTAGCAGAGGTTGAACATCTGGGAGAAAAGAAGTGACATGGTTTGTTACTTATCAATTGATTGAGAGATTCGGAGTTTGTACTGAGGGTACAATTACCTACCCTTCGTGAGAGAGGACTGTCGGAGTAGTCCACTGTTTGGCACGTGAAACTGTAGCCCCGCAACCAACCGGCCATCAGGTGCTGGAAGGAACAAGCACGGTCAGTGGAAAGTGAAACACCGGAACGAAACGCGTCTACGCCACTTACCTCGTAGAACATGTACCCACTGAGGAGCACCTGGAACAGGTTGTAGAAGATGATCACTCGTCGCAAGTCCATCGGCTTCCGGTCCCGCATGTACATCGGACCGATCAGGAGAACCCACAAGAGGTAGATGGTGATCATTCCGAGCGTCGGCAGTGGATTGTCCATGAAGGGCAGCTGTTTCGCTCTGGGATCTGTAACGCAGATAATGAAAAGATACTAAATTAGATAACAAGAAAAAGGACTCATTTTTCACAAAAATACGTTTAACATTTCAAAACAATTTGCTTTTCTATCAATCCATCTGTTGGCAAATTTAGGAACCTTCTGGCGTAAAGTTTCCTGTGCTACTGAAATATTTCATGAAATATTTCGACAAAATGTTCAAAAGTGAGAATTTACTGAGATTTGTTTGGTTCAACTATTTTTACAAATAAAGGCCGATTTTAAAAGACTTTAAAACATTTAGTTTAGCTACATTTAGTAGCTTTAAAACTTTTTCTTAGATATCAAAACTCAAAAACAGAATTAATTTATGTCTTCTGCAGATAGTTTGTGGTGAAACACATCCATTATCCAGTCAAGTTTTGTTAGTCGTAGGAATGAAACGAAAAACAAGTGAAGGTAAAATGTCTGCTCATCCCAAAAGCAACTCTATATGGTGATTCATCCTTCAGCTTGGTGAACAGAAAATCGATTCCGTCGATTGTTCGAACGGCTGCCTTGACTCTGCCCTTACGATCGAACCGTGCAGAAAACACACAATCCAGTCCAATCACTTTTCGAAGCCGTTTCATCATTCTCTGATAGCATTGGACAAAGAATGGTAGAAGCTGATGGAGTGTGTTTTTGATTGAAATCGCACAGACTCACAAGAGCACGCTTAGTTGCCGCGGCGAAGTAGTCGAGCGGTTTCGAGAAGAATTTAAAACAGACACCTGCTGTCACGCAGCCCTCGCTTAGTCGCTCCTAAGTCCTTCACCTAACTCCACCCCGTCATTAATCATCGGAGGTCCCTTCGATCCATCGCGTTGTGATCGCTTCGATACCAACCGGCAATGAGTTCCACCAGCGCGCGCCACCAGTGAGCAATCAGCGACGAGATGGAGCTTCCTCGAGTGTAGTCATCCATCGTCAGCAACACCTCGGACTTGATCATGTCCACCGGGGCGTGCCAATCGATGTTGGTTCTCAGCGCGGACGCCATCGTCGCCGGCGTCACCATTGTAAACCGTTCCCTTTGCCTTTGTCAGCGAATTCCGAAGAGCGTTTCGAAATCGGATCAAACAAACAAAAAACCCAAAACGCGAAAAAACACTTTTCTAGTACGACACTTTGCGCTGACACTGCACTGAGCGGTTGCCGAGTTGATTGTTTGTAGAAAATGACACCAAACACCGACGGGCACGATGGTCTTCGATGCGTTTGCCTGAACCACTCCGCCTGACCAAGAACGATGCACTGGATCCTTAAGCCGTGCTGGCAAGGGTTATTATATCAGCACCGACGCTGGCCGGCCGATAAGAACCGAACCATCCATCGGCACACCGGCCGGAAAAACAAACGCATTGCGTAACCGGCTAGAAAACGATCGAGCAGCGATGGATCGCCGGGTGGCTTCGGCTTGGGAAAACGGCATCCTCGCCCTACCGACGGGGGCTTCCCCGGGAGGCCACTAGGCGGTTTGGAAGCTTTCGCAAGCTTTCTACCTTGTACCAGTGCCAGCTGACGGTAGACTTGAACTTGGGTCGAGCGGCGTGCACTTCAAGTACGTGCTGCACCGTTCGTGTGCATCGTCACTCGTGCGTGAGAACCGGACGGATGGGTATCGTCGTTCGAGCAGCAAAATGGAAAACATTCTGCTAACATTTATTGGTGTTTGTGTGAGTATGCTAATCGCGCCATTAGAACGCTAAAGAACGGACTTGGTCGAGGTGAGGAACCGAAAACGGTGAAACCTAACCCCGTTCTTTGCGACGGTAGCAAAACTATTGCGCAACGCGTCATCTGGCGAAGGGCGTGCATCACGGTAACCATAAGCGGCTGGCCATAAGCCCCGGGTCCGAGTTTATTCGGTTGTTGACGGTGTAACAAGCGAGGCACGGTTTTATTTGAGGCAATTAAACAATCGTAGTTTATAGTTCAGTCAGTTTAATAGACCCATACAGTTGGTTATAAATCGTAAGTTTTAAATTGAACCGATTTGGGTCACATCTGACCTTAAACAAGGTAAGTGTGATTAAATAAAAAAAGTGTTTATAATCTAAATGCAGAATCTTTCACCGATTTAATTTGAGGATCTGATAAACGCCGCTTTTCAGCCGTTAACTTGTTTAATTATTTATTAATTTTCGATGTGAATGATTGGTTGCGTGTAACTGAGTAGTTCTCTACTCTTTCGCATATATTTTTAAGACCGTGCTTGCTAAAGATTCCACGTTCCTCTTATTTCGTAATAAGAGACCATTTTCTTTAAAAGGTATATTTTTCTTATTTATTCTGAACTTTAGTGCTTCCTACAAAACACCCATCTAAGTTTTTATTTTTTCACGATGTCAGGTTTGCTTTTATCCCAAAAATGAAGATTAAAATGGCATAACGGTGTTCCTGTTATATGTTGGAGAAAAAAAAATCATCTAAAATAAGTATGAACATATTTTTGAAAAATTTGCGATAACATTTTGAATATTTTATCTTCTGCCACTTTTTAATGTAACTATTTAGATTTGAAAATTAAATTACCGTTCAAGGTATTAAGCCCTTCCTTTCAGTTTCCTTTTCAATCATCTGGCCCTTTTTAGTAAATGTATGCCGACCCCTGGATTAGAGCCTCAAAAACTACTTAGTAACCAAAAGCTTCAAAAGGGAGAAAGATTTTTTTTTATAGGGGATTCATATTTATTGAGGATCTTCGTTCAATGTTTATTTATCTTACGTTTCAAATTTTCTTTTCCTTATCACCTTGTAAACTTTTCTTTGAATTTTAATGATTACGAGACAGTCTCTCTTTGGTGTATGAAGTCTGGAGTTTTATTTTGGTAAAATGTAGAAAAATAAATTAAATCAAACAAGGAAAGTAATTTAGTTTGTGAGTTAAACCACCTTGTATTCTTTATTGTTGGTTCGTTCCAAAATTGGCAAATTATTTGTTCGCATGTGAAACCCGCAGATACGCTTAGAGTTTTCCTAAAGAGATAATTTTAGAGATGAATCGGCATCTTTTCAACATCGTGCACTATTGATTCCGTCTCATAGTCAATCAAGCACTGGTCGATTTCTTAAGTGGCCGCCGCCTAGATCGGTTGGCAAGCCGGAGATCCATAACCCGGTTGTTTAGTGTCGATGGGCTCATCGTCCGTAACGAATCGTTCACTTCTAGGAAGCATTGTGTTGGATGCGTTTGGTTGTTATTGGTTCCGCCGATTACTTACGCTAAAGATTTTGTTAAACACTAACATGTCGGAAGATGCTACCTTGATTTTCAATCAAAATTGGGTTGTTTAATGAATTTTTGATGAACCATTTCCTTGTTAGCTCACAAATCGTCACACAGGAAGGATCGCTGGCGAGATTCGGTGGAATGTTAAATAAATTTAGAAAAACTACCGGTCGTATCTTCCGCCGTTCAACATGGTAGAGCATCCAAAGAACGTTTGAAAAAAAGATGGTTGGTGTATCCACCGGTTTACCGTTGGTGTCCGCCACCAGGAAGCGTACCATCGCAAACAACGCCGCCGACTCAAGAGCACGTGCTCGGTACACATTAACCGCTTCGTTACCGTGCGTTCGTCGTCGACGTCAGTGAAACGCCTTCAGCGTGCGAGGGGGTTTTATCGGAAAGCGCACCCGTAATTGACCCGCACGGGGTGGTAATGATCATGAAAACCGAGAGTGCAGCCGTGGGGAAGCAAGCCGAACGCCACGCGGGGCCACTAGTGTTTGAAGAGCGAAAAAACCGGATTGTCGGTGGTACGTCTGTTATTAGCATGGATCACTTTTTTTTTTCTTCTCTCATCCTCCCGACATTCACGTACGGTTCAAGTGCAAACTCATCGGGTAATGTGTATTCCGAGCCGGTGAGGTGGGAGGCAGTTGTGCAATTGACCAGCGACTTTACGTGTTTTTCCTTGGTCGTGAAGTTGTCGTTTGGTTTGTTGTTCTCTCCAACCCGTGGAGGGGTTTATGCTACAGTGTGTCAGCAAACCATTCGGCGTTCGTAATCCGACGGTAGATCAGTTTTACTTTCATTCATCTCAACGTCGGCTCGCAGTAGGCACTGGACGAAACAGGCAAAACGGAGAAAACGAACGTGGCGGGTTGCGAAGGAGCGCGTGAAGGGGAAAGTAAACGTCTCGAAAGGGATGCATAGTTGGAAAGACGGTGGCCCAGTGAACGGTGTACACACACCGAGCGGCCGACCAGCGCCATGCGTAGGCCTCGTTGCGCAACGGCACAATCAATCGACACATGAAAGACTCGACACAGATCGAAAGACTTCAACGCTAGCGACGAACCCCCTCTCATTCGCTCCGAAACGAACGAAACCGTTAGCGCGTGGCGTCGTTGCTGTTGGTCGTGAAAAATTATGCTCCGCGTCTTGCCGTTGGACACTCGACATCGGTAAAAAGGGGGGCAGGTGGTGGTAAAGAGACAGCAAGTGCGATGTACTTACACGTGGTTGAATGGTCGGCGCTATGATGGCGCTTCAAGTGCACGTCAACAAGTGCATACCGGAGTGAAGGTCATGTACATTCAGCTGATGAGGCATCAGCATTTTGGCAGCCACCGTCTGCCAGCTGGCCTTCTATCTCGACCACTCCCGAGGCGTCAGATGGGCGAGTTCAAGGCTCACACATCGACATGGAGGTACAATTTTCTTCGGCCGAATAGTTTTCGCAAAACCTACAAGCGATCTCAATTTAATTGCACAACTCTTTAAACGCGTTTTTTTCTTCTCTCGAACAGATTGATTTTTGGTTTTCTTTCTGAGCCACCCAGCGCGTGTTTAGTTTTCCTGTTTGCCAATTTCCCTAATAGCAGTTTATCGGTCGAATGATTACGTTTGCGCCGGTTGTTGCGCCGAAACTGGGCCACTTTGCTCTGGGGGAGGTAGGTTTGGGAAAGAAAAAAATCGTTACCGATCAAACACGAACGCCGGTTGTTGTGATGGATTCGTTCGCCCACCCAACCCGGAGCCTAAAAACTTGTCAAAACTCTCCGGGGTAAAGTTGAGGCGTGAAAGGGGGAAATGGGATTTCAAGTTTTGTTAAATTGGGTCGCACACAGGTTTTATTTTTATTTTATTTGAACATAGCAAATAGTGAAAGTATGTTTGACTTGGAATTAAAATATATACCCCCTTTTTTTTAAACCCTTTTTACTGAAAAGGTTAAGGTTTTTTTATTTGGTTGATCGGGAAAAAATCTCGTGCGAACTGTTCAAGCCATTTAATTCCACTCAAGTCGGTTACGAAAAATGAAATAACTCCCTCCCCTGAGGCTAGGCACCATCTGTGGCGCGATAAGCAAAGAAACAATTTCCATAAGTTCAATGGCAGGGCGCATCACCCTTCAAAGCGAGAGCGGAGCTTTAAAATGGGTTGAATATTTACGCCGATGAGGTCAAACGGCGAGGAAACGGTCTCCGAAATCAGGCGCCTTGAAAACATCGATCGATCTTATTAGCCAAAGAATAATAAAAGAGAAGTGCTTCAAAGAGGAAGTCAGGTGGGAGAAAAGGAGTTTTGTTTTAAAAATCGAACGTAAGACGATTTAATTCTTAAAACTGAATAAGAAGGGAGACAAAAATAGCTATTATTAAAAACAAACACCTATTTCCCGAACACTGCTGCTTGTTGTCTCACACAGATGTGTCAACGGCATCTATGATGAGCAGCATTAACATATTTATTTATGCACCGACCAAGGCAGGGTTTACCCAAACGAGCCTCAGCCGATGTCCTGAAGCGGATCCTCATCCACCTTAGGACCTTTAAACCGATCTGTGGTGCATTTCAGGTTTATCAACATGTTTCACACGGGCCACCCTTGTTCCCTTTCATCCACTTTTACCCAAATTTAAACATATTCCAACCCTTCGAAATTCGATCGTACGTTCGGTTAAGGTGTTCCTATTGCGTCGAGTTAAAAAGGCACGCATGTTTACAAATCTGCTCCCCCGAAGCGGGTGGCCAGACAAGCCGCGACATTCCACTGCATTTGAATACCGCATCCTGGGGCAGTCCCCCCTCCCACACCACTCCTCCGTACGACGGAGACTTGCAGCATCCGGACCAACGCGTCACGCAACCGAACCCAACCCCACGGCTCGCTGTTGATCATTTTCCTTTCTGGGTGAAGGTCGGGTGAGATAACGATGTTCGGCGGCTCTGGGGGGATAGTGACCTAATCCGTGACAGTGTATGTGTCTGTGTAAATGTGTGTAAAAAAGGGCAGCACGTCAAGGTGTACGAGAAGAGAAAGAAAGCCAATCAGTGCGCCACGTTCGGCTTCGATTGCTTCCTGGTGGCGATCGTTGGCGTGGCGATCTACTGGCTTTTTATCGCCTGAATACATTGATTAGTTAAGCCGCGCGCGCGTGTGTGTGTGCGTGTATGGGTTGAGCATAAATTATAGTAGATATTGCAGACCACCGTCGGGTTCGTCGATTGCCGATGGAGTACGCTCGGAAGGGCTCGCTGAAGGTAAGCCATAGCTCAACAGCATTTACTGGTAGGTTTTTAAATTCCGTATTACAATGTATAAGATTGTGAAAGATGTTATTTCTTTGTGGTAAAATTATGAACATTTATTTATAAAAAGAATACCCTAAATTGCCGAGACATCAACAAGGCATGAATATATTTTTGAAACATAGACTAAATACTTGATAAACATCTTGGACTAAAGATTAAACCACCAATGTTCATGGTACATATTTTATAGCACCCCGCCGTATTGTTTATAGATCTGGTGATAAAATAAATTTATCAAGATCCTAACCATCGAGTGAACAATAAACAACTCGATTAAATGTTTTTTGTTGGCCCGATCGATCGCGATCATAAACCCACGGTTTAGGAGCTCACTTTAACGCATCGGCGACCGAAAAGGCCGCATCACATAAGAAGTAGACGCCTCCAAAAAAAAACAACAAGCCCTCGTACGCTTGGCTGCTTTGAGCGATTTCTACCGCTTTGCCGTGATTTCACCCATCCAACTCCGAAGGAAGTTCGGGGCCCTTTCGGATGGATCAAGGGGGAGTTTTTTAGTTGTTTTCTGCGTCCTTGGTCAGCTGGAGTGGAGTTTCCGTGTTCACTTGGCTGCCGGAACACGGTGGAAGTTTTCATCGGAATTGGATCGAAATTGTGAACATTCCCAAACGCATGTTAGGCGTAAGTGTTTGTTGTTCTAAGGGCATCGAAAAGTAGGTCAAGTGCACGTTCCAAGTTTTCCTTTGCTGTTTAATAAAAGGTCAAAACGGTAAGGTTTGGAAAAGTTAGCACTGAAACGGGTCAAGTATAAATTTTAGTTTCTTTTATAAAAAAAAAATTGGAAGATATTTTTAATTGAACAATTTGCAGACCTTTCATAATAAATAAATATCAATGAACCCATAAATCAATGACCTCACCTTCGCGATTGAAAAAACATCACCCGAAGTTTACTCCATTCAAACAAATTCGTTGCTCGTGCTAATCAGAAAGACATTTCCGTAACGATCCGGTTCTAAACACGCCAAACTGGTTTCTTTTTTTTTGTTGCTTTCGCGCTTTGGATGAAATGGCAAGCGGCATTTCTTCTGTATCTGCCTGTTTTACAAGCCGGATGGAAACAAAGCGCCCATCAGGTGCGTTCGAGACAAGTTTGTGATTTCGATTCGATTCTGATCTTGTACCGAAGCGTACGACAAAAAAAGAGGAAAAAGAAAAGCCAAATCAAATATGCAACCACTTCGAACCGTTGCCTGGGTCGCAGTCGGATCGATCGCAGTTGGTAGAATCGAACACGTTTTTCCCACCCAAGGTTGGGCGTTGCGAAAGATGGAAAGGTTCAAAGTACGCCCCGGGAGTGGACAAGTGTCTGCTTTTTACCACCTTTTAATAGCTCCAAGTGAAGGCGATGAGAGCCGATGGTGAGGGACGGGGAGGCGGGTAACCTTCGGGGGCCATTTCTTGCTACACGATTAGCGTGCGAACACTATAATTTTCTCGACCACCACTTGACCCGATGGCGGCCACTGCTTCCTCATCAAAGCATGTGGCGTTCGAGTGCGGGTTGGTCAGGCGAGAGGTTAGAGCGCAAGGATCCTTACTTACCGGCGATCAGCTCCTCCACGATCAGCCAGTAGCGGTCGATCAGGCCGGTCCAGTTGCGTTCGCTGTGGTACTCGTCCACCGCCATCCGGAATACGAACGACGAGCCGGAGTAGAAGTCGGTGAAGTTGTCCGCGACGCTCATTTTGATGCTGGACGGGTTTAACTTTTTCCTTTGGTTTCTAAGGCGGCGACCAGGCGACGGAACTTCTCTCTCGGAAATAACTGGAAAAACTGCACTATTTGGGATGTGTTTTCCTCTCCGCTCCACGCTGGAAGGGTTCGTCGTTGGACACGAACACACTCACACCCGCACGCACGCAGTCACAAAACAGTCCCCCAAACCCGAAAAAAAGTGCTTCCAGGTTGGGCCACGTCTCGCAGTCCCGTTTTTCGCTTCGGTTCCTCCGTTCGCTGTAAATCAATCCAATTTAAATTACGCCGTTGACACCGTTACATCATCGAAGCCCGATTTCGCATTCTTTCGAGACACTTTGGGGCGATTTGGGCCGCGCATTGGGACGCGTCGTTCGATGACCGAGATTGTGAACACCACGATTGTTCACGCGGTGGAGTTTGCGGAAATGGTTGAATTTTCGCTAGGACACGAATCCAAGGAAGGACTCCTCCGGCAATGTCCTGTTAGATTTCTTTCTGTTTTTTTTTTCCACACAAGTTTAAAGCACTATCGATCGTCCACCAACCGTTGGGCAACACCGAAAAAAGCGACACCGCGCGACCGACCCACACGACACAACGCCAGCGACTGACGGGACGTTGACGGGACAAAATTGCAGACCAGCGAAATAACTTTGAAAAAAAAATGATCGAGTGAAAAACTCCACCACACACACACGCACAAACCCAGGTGGTCGAGTTGGAAATTTTTTGGCAGCCCAGACGTGGAGACGTCCGCGAACGGATGCCGTAACCGAGACGCACGGTGAAGATCTTGCAAAAGGCAGTCGATGGCAACACGCGCACGACACGAAGCCGAACCCCGTCGGAGTCTGCTCACTCATTCACTCCCTCCACCAGCGCCTCGTCGGTGTGGCAGTGTGACGACAAAGCCCGCCATCTAACACACACACACACACACACGCACGCATATACACTGTCTAAGACGCTTGGTAGGGGACGCGATCTTCGCGATCGATCTCGCGGCGAGATGCAGCCCACGGCGCACGCACGGTGATCGGAGAACGACCGAGCGTGCAACCTTCCCGCCTCTCAAGTTCAGCGATGTCCTTCGGAGACGGTGGGGGTGGGGGGAGATGATGGACACGGCGAGGGGGAGCTAGGCCAACCAAACCACCTGGCCGGGGTTGGGTACCGTTTGCGGCCGTTAGGCAATCGGCGGATCTCGCAGCGTTGTGGTCACCACACGCAAAGTGCTGATGCTGATCGTGCCCAGCACTTTCCTTCCTTTAGAGGCGCACTGGCCCTATATTGACCGCGGACTGCTGGGATTGATAAGTTCGTAGAACACGTTGTTGCGAACCCCAACTACAAGGTCCAATGTAGTAAAAACGTATCTCACAGCCGTTTGGATAAACGATCGATAGAAGCAAAATTAAATCCGTTCAAAGATCTTACAACATGTTTACTCGATCTTTTTTAAGAGCGTATGATAAGTTGTTACTGCTCAAAATTTATTTCAATACTAAGTTCAAAATCCAGGATTAAAGCCTGTTCATCTTACATTTTAATATCAATGTTATACACTCTGTCCAGTATGCTATGCTTAAACGATAGTTTTTACCAGATTTTCACTAAAAAATTATTGAGTTCAAGCTAATTTATAAAAATCATGAATTCTTCTTCTTGTTCTTCTTCTTCTTCTTATTCTTGTCTTTATTCTTGGCGTAATGGCCGTCTTCGGTCATACCTACCCTTCAAGCGCTTATTAGACTTTGTCTCTATGTGTACGTGGATAGTCAGTCCTCTGATACAGCGGAGCGTACGGTCTCGGTCGGGATTCAAACCCACGCCGTCGAGGCGGCGAGTCCCGACGCTCATGGGTCGATTTTCTAACCGGCACTACCACTCGGCTGCCGTGAACCCCCGTTATTAGAAAATAATTACGTGAAATTACGTTTGGAAACCCAATTTTATCTTACAGGAAACATTCGAGAATCAGTTAAATTAAACGAGAAGAAAACATAATCATAAAAACTCTTATCAAATTTCTTCAATGTAAATATTAGTGAAAGAACTTTAATTATTTGAAACTAGATCTAATTAAAGTTTATTTCCAGAGTAAATACTTGCTAATACTTGATCGAACTAAAATTTTAAGAAGTACACATATAATGTTAAAGAAGCTGCGAATAAATTATTTCAAATTTGCTATACTATTTTATTTTGTACAGCATCAATTGCTACAGTATCAAGCAAATTTCAGCATGCTAGGTGTACATAAAATAGAGAGGCAGATACCATTCCGGGTTCAAGAGGTTTCTAATTATTTTTCATAGGCATTTGGTTTTTAACATAACTTTACATGTAAAGCACTTTAAATATTTCTTCAAATACTTCTGTTTCATTGCAGTAAGATGTATTTGATAGCTTGGTAGTATATACCCTAAAATGTAATTATCTAAATCCAATTTAATACATCCAAAAATCATATTTCTATTACTTTGGTATGAAGATTTCAATTTAATATAGGTAGCGTCAATTCCATCAAAACATTAAAAAATTTAATTAAAAAAAATATTTTTTTTAAGAAACGATCTACAAAAGAACTTATCAATTCACTGCTAACTAGATTGAAAACTCAAATAGGGTTCCGCTTCTTTTTTTCCCGATCGCTTCTTCTCTCTTTTGCCAAGAACGGAGTCGGTGCCGTTTCGATTGCACTAATTTTCCCGCCAGATCAGCACGTTTGGTCATGCGTTTTTATTTTCCTTGTCTTCCATAATGCTTCGATGAACTATTTGTCACCTTTTTCACCATCGCCAGCAACATTCGATCGATAAGGGAGGATTTGCACCTTCGGAGTTCGGTTCGGACGCAAACAAACAACAATAATCGCTGGGGTCTTCACAAACTAGGCCAACTGTTGGCGTGGTCAGGCCACACACAGAAAATCAACCCCGCGCACAAACGAGGGTAAGTAAACCGAAAACATTGGCTTCGGGGCTCGAATGGGCAACAATTCTGGCCCATCCCGGAACGAGAACGCGTCCACACCGCAGTCAGCAGTTTTTGTCCCTTCGCCGGGTTCGATTGAGGGTCCATCGCGATGAAGACCCCCTCCAACACCTCCTCGTCACCTCCGCCGTGTCGGGAAAAGCCAACGCGAATGATGAGCTGAGGAGAAGCGTCCACGTGTAACCGACGCGCTCGTTGTGACGCTCGTTCGTGGACGGTTCGTGCGCAGATAGCTTCGGTCGAAGAATAGAACTTCCTCGCGGACCAATTTGTTCCGGCACTTCCACCCTTTGCCGCTCCCCTTGGAGTAGGGGTTTTTCCCAGCAATGCCGGTAACGTTCCGTTCGCTAATTAATCCGGCTGGCGCACAATTCGATCTGGATTAAGGAAAGCGGGAAGTTAATGGGCTCCGCGGTTTCTGCCGTGTCATGCTGGTGATTTCTGCCAGGTGCGAGGAAACGCAAACGGGTGCGGCGAACCTTCGCGCTTTATCGCGCTCGGGGGCTGAGTTGGCGGAAAGTGTTGGCCCAAGGATGCCATTGACCGACCGCCCGGAGGCCCTGATCTGGACGAGCCGAATTAAATGCTGGATATGCATGCGGCATATTGTGAGAGAGCGCTTAAGTTGGCGACACAAGAAGTCGGCCCGAGCAGAAACGCGATTGCGAGACAACGAGAAGGTCGTCCATTCGGGGGGTCGGTCTAAAGGTTGCCACCGTGATGGATTGGATTTGCAAGGCAAACACAAGAAAATGTCTTCTTCGGATTGAAATGCTCTAAAACGTATTAAAAGTATACCGCTTTTTCCTCATTTGTTTTTCGGTTTTATTTTTAATTTTTTTAAGTTCTACCATATTCATTATTAAACACAGTATCTCTCATGCTAAAATTTGTGGAGAGCAACGTTCAAGGTTTTACTTCCGTCTCGAAACCTTCAAGACTGATTTCTACAACCACAAGCCATCGTCATCCTTCGACTTGACACCCTTCGAAAAGACAACGGAATATTAACAATTTAAAACCTACCAGCATCGTTCACGTGTGCATGTGCGCGTGTGTGTTAGATATTTAAATAAAAATATTTGATGTTGTCCTTCGTCCGGTATGCATCTATGCACGGCTGATCAATTCAATCACCGTGCGCTATCGATCGTCTTGCCCAATGGTGCGACGACGTTAGGGCTAGATTTGATTTCTTTTTTCTTGTTAACGACATCTTGCATTAAAACGAACCTTCCAACGCCCAACCCAAACATTCAAACACTTCTCATTTATGTTGTGGGTTGTCGCCGCTTCTCCTCAAATATATTGGGCATATTTTTTCAAATCTTCGAAGCGGTTCATTTTTCTTTCGTTCGGCTACCAGTTTCGACTCGACAGGTTTTATGTTTAAAATGTAGCAGATGCCCGACGAAATCGAGGGCTGATTTATAACACGTGGCAAGTGGAACCTTACCGCAGCCCACACACGTTTATTAGCAGAGCCCTTTATGTTCCAGCAAGGTCGATATTGGTACACCCCTGATCCTCTATCTTGGGCACATCGATTAATATTCGTAAGCCTTCCGACGGAATTCCCACCTCGGCATCGTCATCCAACGCTGGGAGGATGCAAAGTGCAACGATGCATCTTGAAGGGCACACAAACGATGTTATTATCGGGCCGTACTGTTGAAAATCATTTCAACTCACATCTGACGCACCTGCAAGTTTCATTGTTACAAATAAATTACATCCCCATTTGGCTCATAAATCACGCCGTTATTGCTCGATTTGTCGGCCGAAACTAACTTAAATTGTTTTATTGTGCAGTGTGATCGTTGCAGGAAAGGCGGTTTCCTTAAATGAAGCCAACCATTAAATGAGGATAATACAACGGTCGAAACGATGATTGAACAACCGATGTCAATGGTTACTGCAATAATTGAAAGCAAAGAAAAACATTTTACAACAAGATATCAAAAGATCAGCAAGGCACTAATATTAAATCAAGCTAAACCCCCTTCACTTTAAACCTTTCGTAGGCTTGTTGTTATTAAAAGAAGAGATTGGCGTTACCACATTAATCTACCACAGTGAAGTGTCGAAAGCTCAAGGCACGTTGCTATGGTAATCCGAAAACAAACGCCTGTTATCGATTAATGTTGTAGTTTGCTGAGATTGTTCTCCAATGTGCCTAAAAACATAGAAAAGCATCTTGATTGGGGCGATCCACTACGAAGATTGAAGACAATTTTTATACATTTTCGGACCAATGTAAAATAGTTGAAACTTACCTTAAAAGCGGTTGAACATAATTAAACAGTTTAATTTAAGAGAAAAATTATTTTAAAATAAAAATCAAACCAAATAAACCAACTCACGGTATCGTTAATTTTCAATTTGTTTTATTTTTGAAATCGTTAAAATTGTTGTAATTGTGTTGGTTGTTGTTGTTGTTGTTTTTTTTGTTCACATTTTTTCAGTTTTTTCCCTCCATTTTTTTTTCGCTCGGCAGCAGCGATAAATAAAACAATCTAGTAGAGTTAAGTTTAATGTTAATTCACAGTAGTCGTAAGGTAGTGATAATCATAAATCGTAGCAATGATAATCGATCATAATAATAATAATAATAATAACTATAATAAGTACCGTACCTCGCTAGCGTCAAATGTGTTAATTTTTCCTCTACTCGGCTTAGTTTTTCTCTCCAGATTCATATCACGCGAAGGTATAGGTGCAGTGCGAAAGCTTTATAATACAATGGAAATGGTTGATTATAAATAAGTTTCGGCCTTCTTTCCGGTTCCGCAACTGCACTGGATCGTCAGGTCCAACGCATCCTGCCTTGATTAGTCATTCTCTGAATGTGTGTTCTATCTGTGTGTGTGTTATATATGCAACTTTTTACAAGTTCTGAGACGACCACGGTTTCGTAACAGCAGGTCAACTAATGTTAATTGCACGCGTGTCATTATGCTCACGCCGTATCCTTCGCAAAACATGGCCGAATCACGGCCCTCCACAGAGTGGACAGAGTGAAAAGGGATATGCTTCTCGTTTATTTCGTACGGCTCCGGTACGTTGCCTTGTGTGGTTCAATGTCGTGTTTTCCGTTTTTTTTTTTAATTAGATTATTCACTGAACACCACGTTCCTTTTCGCGGTGCATTTCCTTGGACATTTGGGGCCAGGCCCTCGCGAACACAAATGGACCACTAGTCAACGATAAAGGAAAACTTACGAGCCATTTCTGTCGTTATCGATAAGTAATCTTTCGTTATTTAAATCTGTATTGGCTGGCAAAGAATAAACAATACTTTAACATATAACAAAAATAGTGTACTACAATTGATCCTAACAAAAGAGTGATCCAATTATTGCTATTTTGAAATATCTTACAATAATTAAGCATTTCCAAACCAAGCTTTTTCATATCTGGGGCTCTTTACCGACAGACTTTAGTCATTTTTCGATGCTTCGTTAGTTTTTTTCTTATTTTTACAGCTTGTGTGTAGGAGGAAGCATCCTCAATATGTCCTTTTTTATAATTTCTTTTCAATTTCTCTTTGCCACTCCGCGTGTTTTTGATTGACGCCCGCAATCACTCAAACATTAAGTGGTGTCTGTCGGTTTTATTATACTTTAAGTTTCACCTGAAAAATGAAAATGAACAACAACTTATATTGTTTCATACAGGGTTAGTTTAAAAACCTAGAATGTTTCTAACTCTCCCAACTGTCCAATCGTCCGAACGTTCGACGAAGCCCGACCATATGCGAACAATTCTTACTATCGAAAGATCGGGCAGCTTGTGTGTAGGCGCGAAGCACAAGTTCCAAAACTGTACCAACCCGCTTCTTATACTTAATCATTCGCTAGCGTTTGCTGTAGTTTTAGATTGGTGTTGTATTTTCTGTTTCTGTTAAGTTTTGGTACTATCCGTTCGCTATATAGGTTTGCTCTTGCTTTAGGTTGGTTTGAGATGGTGCGGTTTGATTTTTAACGGTGCTTTAGTTTAATAGTCGCATTTCAAGTGGGTTGTTTGTCTTCCTTACTTAACTCTCCATTCGTTCGACAAAACTTGTTAATACCTGCACTGACGGTTTCGTCACTAGCCAAGCGTTGGGCTTTGTTCTAAGTGCTTAAATTCATCCCTAAACTTAGCAGTAAGGTAGTGAATATTAAGAAACTGTTTCTTGTGAAAGCGTTTTCATGAACTTGTTAAATAGAATAGATTTGGGTTTGTTAATGATTTCGATGAACTTTCTACAGTCCCGACCGTTTTCATCATGTTGTTCACTTAAATTAGATGGAGTAGAATAAGTTTGTTTTTCACCCTTCTTTTCCGTACGCCTTCACCCTCGCGCAAGAAGCATGTTTCCTTCCCTAAATCTCGTCCTTATCGCATATGTTTTCGACCGCCCCATCCACTAGTTGGCCAGCTGCTTTGTCGAGTGTTTGTTTGTAAACCTCTGTGCTAAATGCCATTTGTTTGGCGTAGTGTGTATGAGCTTTCAAGTTTGTTGTGTTTTGCTTTCTTTCATATGTCTTTTTGTTTTTTCTTTTCTTTTCTTTTTGGCGGCTACTAAGATCCAAGGAAGCAAGGAAGCAAACTGCGCGCCTGCTTCGATGCCTTTCGGCTTCCACTTCGTGGCGTGTAAGCCCGTGACTTAAATGTCCCTTAAAGCTATGCGTTTAAAGACTTTTTGTGTGTTTCTTTTCATTGAACGCGTAGATAGGTTTATTGTTGTTCTTTTTTATGTAAGTTATTTGCTTTGGAAGAGAGAGAAAAAAGTCTATCTAGTCGTTTGAACGAGAACACGAGAACTCTGGTGCTACTCTTGGTTTGTTGTAAGTTGAACGTGTCTATATGCAGGCTTGCTTCTCTTTAAACGTGTTAGGAAAGAATGGTTGCAATAGAACAATGCTTCCCTTTTGCACGAGGAAGAAATATTTTACACACTAGAAGAATAGTTTATCTTCCACCCTCAGCTACAAACGAAAAAAAACCTTCAATAAACCAAAAACGCAACCAACAATTCAACAACCGAAATTTAAATCGTTCCCTTTTGCCTCAAATCATGTCCCCGAATGAGCACAGTGTACTAGTTTGGTTCGTGTTGTTGATATATTTGCTTGGGTTTGTGTGTTTTTGATTTTTTTTATCTTCTTCAAACCACACAAATAGCGGACTGAAAATGTCAGACTTTTCTCCAAATTCTCTCCGGTGATTTCTGGGTTCTGGCTTCACTCAGAATTTATCAGCACCATTTTCACTACATCGTTGACTGTTGCACAGCGGACTGTTTTATCTCATTGCGAACAAACGGAAGCTACGGGACGCTTTCTGAGGGAATACAATATTCAATCGAATCAGCTCTATAGTTGCATGTAACAAGAAAAAACTAAAACTGTCAGATAAACAAGTCAAGGAACCAATGCAAAATTTGATAAAGTAAATAAAGACAACCATGCTCGTGTAAATTAGAATAGTTTTGGCTTCCTGTTTCTCAACTTCTTCATTCATGAATCTTCGGTCTGAAACGGTGCTCTCTTTTTTGTAACATTTCGATTAGGTTTCACTTTTGTTTGGTGTTTTTTTTCATCAACCTTCTCACCTTTCAGCTTTTCACTACACTTTTCCTGATCCATTTTCCTAGCTCCCACTCGCTTTCGGTTCAAAAATATCTGTGAACAGTTCGACAGTGTTTTCAAGTGTTTCTTTTTTGTTTTAATGCTTGCAGCTGAATGTACCGCAGCGATACACCCGTTAGTATGTATGTTAAAGCTTGTTTTTTATTTTATAATCTTGTTCTCGTGTGTTTATTTTCACGCATTTTTGTTTAACAATCTTAATACCTACTATGTGTACATGTTTGCTTGTTTGTGTTCCGTTGCATTTTTTTCTCGTTTTTACGGCCACTTCACATTCCATTTTCCTCTTCTTTTCTCTTTATTGAACAATCTTTTATAAGTACTTTTCGTAGCCTTACTCGCAAAAGGGTTTCTTATGTGTGATTAACTCTGTGTTTAGACTGTCTCTGGATGTGGATGTGTTTGTTTATATAATCCAATGTTTCCAATGTGCGTTTTCCGTTTGGAAAGATACCTTAGGTAGGTGTTTGCTGAATAAATTTGTCTAAATCCTTTATCCCTACAAACTTTTGCTGAGGCTCTGCGTTACGTTCGTTCCATTAATTGCTATACCGTATGTGGATGTTTGTGTGTGTGTATCTGTGTGTGTGTGTATGAAAGAGAGTAATGTTAACTCACTTAATCTAGAAGGGTAGAAAAAATAGCTCCCTAGCATCTATTTATCCTAGCGATAATACTGAACGGGAAAAGAGTTACGCAGGAAGGGGGGGGAGGCCGCCGTGTCGATTAAAGATCGGAATCGGAAAAAACGAACGACACGACGGAAGCTTTCCTTGACCCGCTGCTTTGTTTTCTTCTCATCCTTCTCCTCCTCCTCCTCGATGATCGTGCATGATTAACTTTATCGAAAGCATTTCACTCGACCCACCGAGTACAGGGGTGGGGGTAGTAACCCCCGGGGGTTTTTTTTTCCTAAACGGACGAATCAAACGGCGATCAACTTGCGATCACTAACGATCACTCACTCTTCCGGTAGTGCTACAGTAAAGTCGGAATGAAAGAACGGTTTCCGCGATTGTTATGTTCCCATCGTCCATTCACACGTTGTGTGAAGGATGTTTCTATCGTTTTTGCTGTTTACCATCCCGTTGCTGTGCCTTCCCCCAGGACGCAACCAACCCCTCGCCATTAATCTTTGCACTATTTGTTTATATAAAAATATATATTCCATCCTGCCCTACAACGAGTTCGAGTTCGGCCATCTTAAGTGTTCTGCTTGAAAGGAGAGAAAAGAAGTCCGTCCCTTCTGAACGGGCTCAAGTGGGACGGGGGGGTGCAAAGGTGCGGAGATGTGGGGAAAAAACTGCTGCAGTTATTATTTTGCTAGTAACGTGTCCTACGTGTACGTACTCCTTCGACTATGTATAGCTTAATAAATGGATTTTTCTTCTGCCCTCCCACTAGCTAGATAAATTCATCAATTCGATCACTCTAGGGTTGCGCATGTTTCGGAAATATTAGGTAGATTAGGTAGATAACGTGCTATCTGTGTCCGGGTTCTAGTATTCAAAAACGTGTGTGTATGTGTGTGTTTGATTTTTTTTTGTTCACTGATTTTCAAACAACCTCCAACACGAAGTGGTACAGGGGTTTAGAAGGGTTTAGGTGTAGTATATAAGAAAAAAACTGGTATCTGGAAAGTGCTAGTATCATTTAACCGCACAACCGGTACTTGTCCACGGGCTACGATCACACTATTTGCTGGTTTGTTTGTTTTTTGTTTCCTTTTTTTTAGTAAATTGATTTTCTTTTGAGTTCGACTGTCGGCATTTTTTCCATTTTCCAATTGCCTGACTGTTTATTCGTGAATTCGTGAGAGTAGTTGTTTCGTATGCGTAAAGATTGTTTCTGGGAAATTGCCTCTAGTCAGTTTTAATGCGTGGGAAACTGTTTTAACACTCCCATGGACGTATGTTTGTTTTTATTCTTTTTTTCTTCTAGGTTGTTTTGTTTGTTTTAATGCAAGTATTTTCGTTTTTGTAGTTTACAAAAAGATTGCACTCAGCAGCGTGAATGTTTGATTCACCTCATCACGCACGCATCCTTTCTTCCCTGATATGGTACACTACTGCTGTGCAATACGTTGTAAGAAATGTTACACTAAACAAAATAATAAAAATAAAAACAAAACAAAACAAAAAACGAATTACAGAAACTAACGAACTTTGCTACACACAAACAAATGGACACGATTAGTGTGACCACTGTCACCGTTTTGCGGTGCGGTCCCACCCGAAGCATACGAAATCAGCTCATTCCGTAACGGCTAAACGGTACCCCCGAAAAGGCAACCAAAATCTATACTTTTGATTTTCATTCATGATGTTTTCGTTTTTCCTCTCGATTCTCCGGGGTTTTTTTTTATTTTCTCCAATTCCCCAATACCAGCGCGCGTGGCGGTATCGGCGGAAGGTGATAAAATTATGCACCTCTGCTCATCTGTCACGCCCGACGGCACGGTGCGTTACGCAATGCGTTACTTTTGCGCCGGCCGTTACCGCCGAAGGACTTGCCAATTAGGTGACGAACCACCACAGATCGGGGGGTTCGCAATCGTCTGACTTTGAACCATTTCGCCCGTCGCTTGACGAATAAATGGGGCTCGATTTCGCACACGACACACGACACACGTGCTGCCCGGTGAAGCGTGTCCGATGCCAATGTCACGCGATTGCATCGAGGAACACAACATCCAATCGGAATCGAAAAGGACACGAGTTGGCCGTCGGGGAAGACAGGTTGGAAAAATGTGTTGAAAGCTTTGATGCAGTTTGAGAAAAAAACGATCGAAAAATAATGTTCACTCCGGTTTCCGAGGCAGACAAACCCAAATCGATAACAACTGGAAACGAATTGACTACCTTACGCAACATTGGTCTACAGGCTTCTAGTTCTACATGCTACCTAGAGGTATTGGAAAAATCTCCTCCCCACCCACCACCAGCTCAATTCGCCTAAGTCGTAGTGTGTCCGTGAACGAGAGCTTTAGAAGCGGAAACGGTTTTGTTGTAAGAGTAAGAATTTAAAGCATTTTTGGACGCGGGCCCTGCCTAGCGCAGAGTCCGCACAGGTCCTGATCACTGTATTCGTACACTTGTACTTAGTTTCGCTACTGAATTAACGCGCTAGAGTTGAGTGGCACGGCGTCGTCCTACGTCCTGTACCCATAAGAGACTGCGAGGGAAACACAGGTCTTAACCTTTGCGCAGAGATTGGTTGGAAACATTCGCCGTGAACCGTACTTGGTATGAATCTCGGGATAGATTTATCGTTTGCTAGCTGCTTTCTTTTGCCGAACTTAAGGAATACAGTTTCATGCCGTACCGCACTTTCTGTTTGAAAACGAGCCCTCTCCCAGCAATCGCTAGGTCGGTGAAAGAAAAATCTGGCTTTCTTAGCAATTCCTTCCACTGGCAGAAACACGATATCGGTTCATCGTTGCAGGACTTGCCGCTACGCTCTCATCATCTTCATCATCATCATCACCATCGTTTTCATCGTGTATTTATTTCTCTTTCAGTTGCATTAATTCTTACCCTAGCGCTATCCTAATGTTGAAGTTATGTATATAGGTTGTTGGTTTTGTTGTTTACTTTTTTTACTTTTGTCAGTGTGTATCATGCATGCTTGCAATGCGTACTTTGCAGTGAATGTTAATTGTAGAATTAGTACTCCTCCGATTAGTTTCGATGATGTTATCCACTACTCTATCCGCATTGAGCGTGAAAAGGAAATCCTTAACCGTACCTATCATTTGTCATCTATCAATTGCTAATGTTTTGTTTGCTTGCTTACATTGTTGCAAATCGAGAAGGATATTAAATTGGAAATTTCATCTTAACTCTGTCTCTCCACGCCAGCGCTCGTCTTGAATATATTTATATAATTTTTGTTTTGCTCCTCCCCTTTTCTTCTGCCCAAGTGGATCTGTACATCGGGCTGCGATGTACGCATCCCTTCAACCCGTCGATAAAATAGATCTCAACAGCTATCAGCTTCATCAGCTCGCAGTGTCAATTGTCGATCTCCGGGTGCGGGTTTCTAGCTTCGAGAGTGTTCGAATTCATTAGTCTTCTGTAGCTCAAACAGTTGCGCTTTGTGATGAGTAAATAACTCAAATATTTTATACTTTTTCCTTGTGCTCACCTTACCGCACCTTCAGGTATAGCGTGTAGTATTAATTTGATTTCTGCACCACTGTGTTGCATCCCGTTTGATAGTTTGCATTTTCATGTGCTTCCGTTGAAGTCATAAGATGGACGCACCCGGTCACCCCGCTCGCCCCGATAAACACACCACTATGGCTGGTGCCACTATGAGAAGTCGAAAGAACAGTTCACTAGCTCGTCGAAATTGATCTTGCAAATGCTGGTTGGCGTGCGTGGTTTTTAAATGTCATATTTTAATTTCGAAACTTTGTAAAAAGAGATAAATAGTTAGATGTATATATGTATATGTACTTTTGTTTTTTTTCTTGTGTATGTATGTATATATAGTTAGCTTTAATCGCTTTCGTTTCCTATCGCTCAATGATCCTTGAAGCTCCCGCGGATGGGCGAAGCATCATTGGGTTTATCTCTCTCTCTCTTACTTATGAGTTTCTCTTCTGCTTTGTTTTATCTTACCGTCTAGATGTAATGTAACAAAAGTTAACAATCAAATAGAAAATCACCTTATTTTGCCTCGGCCGCGGCATGTTCGCCGACTTATCCATTTTTTTTTTTTTTGCGAGAGAAAGTTTCAACGTTGTCTACAATGGTTTTCCCTAGTCCGTTCCAATTTGAATACAAGTGTGCCTGTAGAAGCGAGACAGTTTGTCCTCTCAGGGAAAGGACGGGAAGAATCGTTTCCCCCCATTTCGTCCGTCTCTATCGAATAAACTCTATTGTAATTTGTGATTTTTATTTTTCATCAATAGAATATAAATAGATACTAGTTTCTGGTTGCAACTACTTCATGTTCTAGAGTAAAAAAGATTCAGTAAAATAAAACAAGAACCACAACAACTGTTCCATGCGATTGCATTCCCCGCAACCCCTTTTTCTCTGTATGTTAGGTGTTAATATTTGCATTGCGAACAATATTATCTTTTTTATTTACACGCTGCTTGCCCTCCAACGCTCTCCAAAGCCAACCAAAAGTTTCGATCGGCCAGCCAAGGAAAGAGAACGAACCACCCCCTCGAATGTTTCTTCTATAAATAATTAGTTTCTATACTGCACTGCTCATGTCTATCATTGCACAACGTGACTCCTTTCATTATGCACTATTAACGTTCCTTTGTTTTAAAATAAGTGCCCTCCCTAATGCTCATACATTGGCAACATACTGAGTTTGCATGTCAATCAATTTTGTTAAGTTATTCTTTAAAGTTTTCCTCGAACAGACGCAAGCCCACCGATATCAGTATAGGACGGTGTTCGAGGGCTTTTAAAAATGGTTTCAAATCACATTTTTCTAACTGTTGTTTGAGTTTTCTGTTTTTTTTTTTTGCCACAACTGTACGCGATTTTTTCTTTTCTTCAATAGTTTTACCATTTGGTACCTATTTTAATATATAATTCTACTAAAAAGTCAGGTATCTGATTAAACTTTTCCATTTTCGATTCACCTTACTGCTGGTTGGCTGGATCTATGTTTTGAATTATCCGAGCAATATAACGCTTCTTGCCGCAGCCTTTACGCTCATTTTAGGTTTCTTGCTAAATCCGTGGAAGTTGAAAAACACTTTCAGAGTGCTACAAATCACTTCAACCTGGTCATCTTATTGATGCTTTTCATTTTGTGTAGAGGCTTCGTACAACAGAATTTTTTTGTTTGAACATTTATATCATCTGCAAAACACAGTTTTAACATCTGCAAAACATATTCATCTGCAAATAAAAGTGAAATTTGTCGAACGTTTTTGGTTCGCAAAAGAAACGAAAATTTACAATAAAAGGTGTATATCACCCCAGAATACCTTATTTGATCGCATCGCTAGCGCCATCTACTGGTTTTAGTTTGAAACAGACTCACTTGCAGTGAATGAAACATTTCATTTGACCGTTATACATTTGAAATGTAAATGAGAAATTCATGGAATCTCACAAAAAAAAAGATTTTTAAAACGTAATAATGGAAGGTTTAGGACACATGTAGCTAGCGTATGCGATTTACAACTCAATGTAAGCGGCTCAACAGATTTTCCTCTAATCCGTAAACTTGAAAACAGGAAAAGTATAACTTAACTTAACGTAAGCGCCTCAAATTGGGTTGAAATGCCTTCACCTATACTGCACCAGGGTACCAGCCGTGCCGTTAGTTCACTTTGGATCGCTGGTATGCGGTACCTCGGGCGTTTCGTGACACTGCAAGCTTTGGAGGTACTCCACCCTGCGTAGGTGGACCAGCCTCTCTTTTTCTGCTCGTTCTCTCTGCAGTCTGTTTTCGGGCGAGGGGAAGAAATGGAAATGAAATTAATAAACCATGCTGAAAGGAACTCATGTTCTATTTTTGAAACATATGTTCACAAACTCAAGCAAAGATAAACAGATTGAAATAGGAACCAAAAGATTCTAAATAGTTTAATTTGGACGAATATCTCACCACGTTTGTCATTTGCTCGTCCCACGTACTGATAGCAAGACAAGAATTTGAATGGACGTTAAATGATGTTATCGGCAGCAGGTAACAGTGAATGTGTTTTAACGATTTAACGATCAACTTATGTACAGAAAAAGATCAACTACTTACTTGTTTTTGGATTGTCTCATAAACTGCTGTATTTTCCTAGCGGCTTGATTTTGTGTTCGTTGCGAATAAGTTCGTCTGCACGAAAAAGGAGGTTTGTAAATTAGTACTACTCTCTCGATAAAACACTAAACGACAACGAGTTAAGGATACCTACTTCAAGGGACCCGATGGACTTGGCTCCTTCGAGCTGGAACCACTCTGCTGATTGTTCTGCTGTTGCTGCTGAGGCGATTGTTGCTGCTTCTGCTCGTTGCGAAAGTTCTGGTAGTACGTTTCGATGCACTGTGACGATGCCTTCTCCTCCTCGCTGCTCGTCACCGGGTGCTGGTTCTGCTGGGCGGTTTGGGACTTTTTGAATCGCTTGTTCTCACAGTACGACCGGTAGCCGTTCTGAATGACCAGCGCGGCCTGCGTCATCTGCCGGAAGTAGGCGTACTGCTTGTAGCGCCGGTAGTAGTTCTGTATCACGACGGCCGCCGTGCGCTCCTTGTCCTGCTCCTCCATGCGACTTTTGCGACCCTTGTAGGAACGGTACGCCTTCTGGATGCATTTGGCCGCCTCGTACAGCTCGCGCTGCTCACGATCTAATGGGGTAAACGTGGGTGAATAATTAGAGAATCAGATTTTCCTCCTGCCTCTATAGCGCTTCTTACCATTTAGTTTAAGGTTGGAAAAATCGGCCTCAAACGGTCGGACATTAGTGTTCGAGGACTGCAAAAACTCCGTAAAGTCCTGCGTGGTTGGAGGTGGACTAGGAGACCCGACGGGATGATCCTGAGGAATCGAGTAACTGGCAGGTGATTGCAGCGGACCGGAAGATGCGGGACTAAGACTTGAACAGGGCGTTCCGACGTCATGATAACTATAACCCAGAAATTATGGTTAACACCGATCGCTCTTCCGCACAAGCAAACAACGTGAGAAACATACCGATAGTTGTGATCACTGAACTCAAAATTGAACTCTTGATCGAACTGCGACGAAGGAAGAGAGTCCAGCAAGGGCTCCATGAACGTATCACTGAGAATGCCCATCCCCGACGTGTCCTCGTTCAACGATTCGGGCAGTGGGCTGCCAAGGTACATGGTTTCTTCTGATTCATTCTGTGTTAAGAGATGGACAACGTTTTCAGGTTTTATTGTTGGACGTACTTTTCTTAACGACCATGTTTGACCTACCTTTATTCGCTCTGGCATGGCGGCAATAATTTGTTCCGCTAGCGTCAGAACTTTTGCATCCGAATCCCCTGCGAATAGATGGATGAATAAAACAGAATTAAAAATCATTTGGTAGGAAAAGATAGTTTTCTCCACCGAATCTAGTAGAACAGTACACACGTACACAAACATTCCACTACAGAATAGATCAAGCAAAAGCGTAGAAAGTATTAAAATAATCAAGCAAGAGTGCTGACTTACCTTTTTACGAAACAAACAAAAAATTTATAATCAAATCTCTTTTCAAATACCTCACTCCTTTTCAATCAAAAATCTTAATGAAAGCTTGTGTGTATTAATCTATTTGCCTTTGTGGAAAACCGTATCCCTCAGTCACAATTAGGAATGTTTTGAAAATGTGAATATATTTTTTATTAATCCAGTCTAGATCATAGTTAGGTCGGTTGGAAATAGAATAGTTAAAGGCTTGTTTTTTGTAGTAGCCATCCACTTGGGAGATCGAACAGTTAAGAATCCAATTAAAAATATTTACATAGTCGACACACAAGAGAAATGGGATGGAAGTATAAGATAAACAAAACGAAAACAAAACGTAGACACCAAAAGAATCTATTTATCTAACATCGAGATTTGAGAAGGATAAATAAAATGAAAACTACACACCCAAAACAAAGTCGGAAAGAAACACAAATGAAACAGAAATAATCAAATTTAAACCGATATAAATGGACTGCAACTATGGAAACAAATCTGTTAGAACTTAAAAAAAGAAGATAAATGATAACACAAAGAGGTAACACTATAACAAAAGATGGTTAAAAATGATTGCAAACTGAACTACTGTCACCCACGTGTACAAAGAAAAACAAAATTCAGAAACAACGTAAAACAAAAACTAAAGACAATGTAAATTGTCTGGACAACTAAACACGACAGAAGAAAACACAACAACCAAAAGGGTACAAATAAACCAAACTAAACCACCGATCAACCACGACAGCTATCCACTGACCTACGGCGCCTCCGACCGCACCACCGCCATTACCACTGCCCCCCTGACCCATGTCCATGCTATCGGGATGCTGATGGTGGCAGTCGTCCTCTTGCAGCGAGTCCGCATCCTCGCACATGGGACTGGTTTCCGTGGCCGAAACCTCACCTGCAGCCGGTGGAGCAACGAGCGTTCGTATGCGTTTCGAATGCGAGCAACATTTTGTCGAATGCAAATAAGGATAAAAGATTATGGAAAAGGAAACATAAATGAGGAAAATAAAAGAATAATTATCAAAATCGGTATTGAACAACACATTCGACCAACGGACAAAGTTCAAACGATCATAAACAATGGTGGATGAATGCCGTACACGGCCCCGTGTGGTTGGCCGTTGAGGTCGTCAAGCACTAACCGCGATGTAAACTAAGTTCTACAGGCGAAAGAGGGAAGATGAAACGTTGGAAACTCGGAACGGAAAAAAACAACGGAACGGAATGGTGACCAAAAGCGATTGGGGAGCGCTAAATGAAGAGTAGTTCGAATGAACGTCGATTACACGCAAGAAAAATTGGTTTTGAACTATGGATTCGGAATCCACTGAAGGCGGGGGACAGTTTGCGGGAAAGCATTTGGAAAGAAGCGTTTAAATATATCGAAAAGAGGTATCTAACTAATGTGTTAATTATGAATTCCAAGCCAGGGCAAATTGGAAAAGATTGTGTACGCTATTAGGGTGAATGTAAGATCGTAGTAGCTTGAGTAGTATATAGGCGGATGAAAAGGTTTGATGCACAGGCCACACCGTCTCGAGTGCTGATGCACCGATGCACTCGTCCGGAATGGACGAACGGAGAGGTTAAAATTATGTTTACGAGAAAAAAAACAATTTGCGAAGGGATCGCTTCCATCCACACCGCAGTGAACGAGATTTCTAGAGATAGAGGAAGAGGAGAGATCGATACTTACACAGCGCAAAGTCCATCTTACGCAGCGGCGACAGAAGTGAGTTGTTGCTGGAGATCTGCGACGGAGACTCCGTGGTGCGTTCGGTGCCGAGCGAAAGGGAGAAGCTGTCCGTGTCGCGATCACCTCCGGCCGTGGAGGAGTTCGCCGTACCGGTGAGGTTCTTTCCACTACCCGCCAGCTGTCCACCGCCGGAAGCAAGTGGAAGCGACATGCTGCGGTCCATGCGATTTGTGCGTTGTGCATCGCGGAATGATTTTCCCGTGCGGCTCACCCCGGACGAGGTACGGCTGTCCATGTTGATTCCGCTGTCGATCGACGAGCGCTTGGAGAGTCGAGCCCCCGGTGGACTTTGGCTAGGGGACGAGATAGTTCTTTGTTTAGAGAGTGTGGTTGACGTTCGACACAACGGTTCGAACCTCGAGTAAACGGCACCGGGACGCAGGAACACCCCGTCGTGGCTGCGATTGCTGTCGGAGTTCGGTGACAGGGCGTTCGAGAGCATCGGGTTCGAGTTGGTATTCTCGAGCCCGTAGTGGAGCCCGGACTGCTGCTGCGAGCCACTGCCGGACGAACAGGAGCCCTTCATCTCGCTGTACGGCGACAGGGCGTTCGGCGAGAGGGACGGGTTGAAGGCCGCCACCAGGCCGAAGTTGTCGTTACTGCAGCTGTCACTGTTGGTACCGTGCAGGCCTTCGCCGTAGCTGAAGATCTGGTTCAGGTTCAGGAAGTTGTGCATCGTGCTGGCCGCGTCACTCAGCATCGACGCGCCATTGCTGTTGCTGTTGCCGTGGTTTAGGTTGTTGTTGCTGTCCGTGCCCTTGCCGTCGGCGGTCGCTGCGTTGCTGTTCCCGTCGGTCAGGTTGCTCAGCAGATCGGAGGCGTCCCGGGCGGAAGGAGAAGCCGAGGGCGATGACGCGCTGGAAGAGTGATTGGAGGACCCGGCTGCTGCCTGCTGTTGCGTTGACGCACCGGCCGTCGAGCTAGATGTGGTCGAAATGGACGACGAAATGGAGGCCAGCGTCGGGATGGAAGCACTGGTCGGGGTTCGCTGGGCGGCCGATATCCGCTCCTTCTCGTGTCGCTCCAGCTCACGCGCCAGCTCACCGTGGCCGTAGTCGCGGGCCACCTCCACCGGGCTCTTCTGTGCGTTCGTTCGCACGTTCAGCGCGTTCTGGTTCCACTTGTACAGCATGATGGCCGTTTCCGTGTGACCTCGGGCACAAGCAAGAGTCTACCGAGAAGGCCAAACACAGTATATGAAGAAGAGGTACCACAAACACAAGGAAGTGTTACTTACCAGCGGGGTGTGTCCGTCCTTATCCTGACTGAGTGCGTCGATTTCCGCCTCCAGAATGACGTTCGAGTTTTCCGCCTTCCAGGTCAACATCGTGCGCACCAGCTTGGCATAACCGAGGGCTGCCGCGAGGTGCAGTAGCGTCATGCCCTGGTGCTTATCGATGAACGGGCCGGGCGTAACCGAGCGCCACATCTTTGACGTGAGCGTCTCGCAGTAGTTCACCAGCCGATCCTCAAAGTTGTTCTGCTTGAACAGAAGAGTATCTTCCGGCTGGAAAAAAAGGCGGCGTTAGTTCTCACGGAGCTCCTGGTTCATGTACAAGCTTTGAGCTTACCAACTCGCCCGGTTCCACCTTGATCTGCAGCTTCTCGTCGATCGACTCGAGCCGGTTGAGCAGGTTGAACTTGTACAGCATATCGTTGCCGTTGCCCTCGCACTTCGTCTCGAACTTTGGCGGAGATTTGTACTCAAAGTTGACCGCATTGGATATCACAAAGCCATCACAGGCGACCTGCAGCGTCACGACGCCGACCTCGTGCGCCGGACAGTAGCACCGCAGCACCCCATCCTGCACGAGCGTCGTCGGCACCGGGAACGAGTCGAATAATACTGTATAGGCGGAGCTGGCACTCCACGGCCCGGTCACCAGCACCTTGATGCCACCCTCCGGGTAGGCCCACTCCGGGCTGAAGTCCGTTATGGTGGACACGTTCGAAAGCGACTGCTGCTGTTGCTGTTGCTGCTGCTGATGGTGGTGGTGTTGCTCGCTGGCCATCACATTCCGTGCGGATGACAGCTTAAACCGGCTCAGCTCGCTTCCACTGTCCCCGCCGGCAGTCTCGTCCGTACCCTCATCGCTACCGTCCCGCAGGAACTCACTCTTTGCGTCCAGCTCGAGCTCCGGGAACTCGACCAGCATGTCGAACGCGTCCAGGTTCACGAACACGTCGTCATCGACCGTCCCATGGTTGTCGCCACAGTTCTCGATGAAGTCCATCGGGTTGATCTCGCCGTTCATCGCGTCATCCGTGGGCGTACTATCGTGACCGGTTACATGTCCCCCTAGCGGCATATTCGCACTCAGCGTCTTCTGGATGTCCTCCTGCGATAAGTCGAGCGTTTCGTTGAAGAATGGTAGATTGTCGTGATGGTGGTGGCCGGAACCACCGGTTCCACCGCCTCCACCGTTCTCCATCCCACCCTGCACCGGGCTTGCCATCGGCGTGTGGTTCTGATAGCCGAAGAGACTCTCGAACGATTGCTTGCTGGAGGTAGACCCTCCGTTGGCTCCGTTCGAGGACGAGGACGAGCCACTCGACGATTGACGCGTCTGCTGTTGCTGCTGCTGGTGCTGGTGCGAGAGGGATGGCACGGGTGAGGACGAAGCGTCCATCATTTCCTGCTTCGTCGAGGATCCGCTTTCCGTTTTGATCGCCTGATCGGACTCTTTCTCGTTCGGCTTCTGGTGCTGCGATTGACACACGAACGATTGTTGTTGGCCGTTGAGGATGAGTAAGCTGCCCGGTGCTCCAAGATTCTGCCAGATCGAATATTTGGTAATCCATTAGAACAGTGTGAAGTCAAAGAAGAGTGCGTTTAACAAACAACTATTCAAGATTTCCTTTCATTTCTTTTAGTATTATTGTTAGAAACACTTTGCTTCTAACGACAGCTGTCAATTCGGCTTAGAACAGACAGCCTGATGATAGTGATAAGCCAAAAGGGAACTTCATCGATCAGCTGACGGATCGGCTGATCGAGAGGAGCGATGACCCTTGGCGTCGGCTTCGCCGGCAGAAGGCTATAAATAGGGCACGTTTGGGCGCAATGAGCGAATTGTGCAAACATAAGCGTTTAATAAAAAGACTAATTTTTTGGTTCCGCACCACAGCGGTTCCTAAGGAATTCTTTTCTTTATTTGCTTTTGCACTACGTTGGAACCGTTTCCAACATTCCAAAAAATTATAGTCTTTAGAGTTTTATATATAAAACTCTGTTACTGTAAAGGATTTCGAAAAATCCATCATTTCGGGTCGGGTTGTTGGAACCGCTGTAATGTATCGGTCCAACGAAGCTGTCAGAACGGAAACGTCGCCGCGATGGCGATGTTTTGGAAATATATAAAAGGGATCGAAGGATGCGCCTTCGTCCTCTTAGTAAAAACGTAAGCGAGAAAGCCAGACAATTTTTTGGCTATTGCGATTACAATAAAAAGTGTTTTCACAAAGGCAAGAAAAGCTGGTGCCTTTCATTTATTCCCGCGAAGAGCATCGTTAAAGGCCATCTTTAACAATTATGTTACTAAAGTGTTTAATATATGTGAGCAAATTGTTTCTCATCTTTGCGACACAATATTCAGATAAATTTAACAGCACTGGAAAGGTAATTGTGTAAGGTATCAGAATAAATAACCAGGGATTGCTAAACCCAATGATATCGAACTAAGAGACCAATCCGTTATCCATCTTTATTTTCAACAAGTTTGAAGGATTTTATACAGTATGCAACCTCGTAGGAAGGATCAGTTTACAGGAGTTTCAATGAATAGGGCAACATTTAACAAATTCATTGTAATCTTAGCCAATTAAACTTAGAAAACTAATTGATAAACATGATTAGGGTTTGATCGAGCTTGCCGTCAGGTCGGTCGCAATCGCTTGTGACCGGAGTGTGCGCGTCTGAGTTGGTACGCACGGTACCAACACTCAGTGTGGAGTATTAGCCAGACTGGGACCGATGGGCATGCCAACAGGTCACAGCTCCCAATAATCTCCAAAACTAATACGATAGAAAACTTGGCGTGCTAGAAGATGTCCTACAAGAGATACCGTGGGTCGGTCTCTTTACAGGATCTTAAAGCTTGTAAAGTATAACACACAAAACGGATGTTTTTCTTTTCCAAGTAATCCATATATTTTCAAATTTCTGAATGAAACGACCCTAATCGGCGACGAGTTGCATTAGTGATGTCTAACTGCGGTTCCCTTGGCAAAAGGCCTGAATGGACTACTCCGTTCAATTCAATACTTTTTTTGCTATACCTCTTCGCCATTCGTTCTGTCCCATTCATGTATCGTTGCCATTCATACGTACGTGGATCAATGCCACTTCGAACTTCGAAGTGCCAATTCGAACTTCGAAACTAATCTAACTAATTCTGGGATTGCCTACATTTCGGCGCAACCCAATTTGAATACGCAACATCCTGCCACCTAAAATTCTACGAATTTTACTAATTCACTAATTTGCTTTCTCTTCAAACATTGGCAACGGACAAAGTTTTACTATTGGTCGAACCATTTGATTTCCCTGTCCTGTCTTTAATGTGACGACGCGAGTCACTCCATCCTTTCCCGGGTGGATCTCCATTACACGTGCTAAAGGCCATCTCGTTGATGGTACATTTTCCTCTCTAACTAACACCAGCGCTCCTGGTTGAATCTGTGCTGTTCCCGGTTTAAGCCATTTAGCCCGGGGCTGCAATTGCTGCAGGTACTCTCGATGCCATCGATCCCAAAAACGCCGTGTCAGTTGCTGAACGTGTCGCCAATGCGTTAAACGATTCGCAGGGAGCTGTGACACGTCGATGTCCGGTATCTGGAGAGGATGTGTGCCCATCAAGAAGTGTCCCGGAGTCAGCGCCTCGACGTCAGAAGGGTCAT
Source organism: Anopheles ziemanni (assembly GCF_943734765.1). NCBI lineage: Eukaryota > Metazoa > Arthropoda > Insecta > Diptera > Culicidae > Anopheles > Anopheles ziemanni. Next base: position 79,316,713 of record NC_080705.1, read on the forward strand.
CCGTCAGGGGTGTGATGGGACGGGAGTTGAGGCAGCATTCGATCTCATGAAGAACGGTTGTCATATCCTCGAAAGTTAGAGATGAGTCCCCAAGCACTCGCACCAGATGATACTTCGCTGATCGAACCGCAGCCTCCCAGAGACCGCCAAAGTGAGGGGAGCGTGGAGGGATGAACTTCCAGGTGATGCCTTTCTCCAGAACCCACGAATTTACGCTGCGTAGATGCTCTGTAGAATTAAATAACTTGTAAATTGCATTAAGCTGGTTCGCTGCACCCTTAAAGTTGGTCCCGTTGTCCGAGTGAAGTTCCGCTGGTAGACCTCGCTTTGAGACAAAGCGTCGAAGAGCGGATAGAAACGCCGCGGTGCTTAAGTCGGAAACCAATTCGATGTGGACTGCGCGCGTGATGAAACAGATGAAGATCGCCACAAACGCCTTTGTAGCCGATGCGCGCCGATGAACTCCTTTCAAGTACACAGGTCCGCAGTAATCAATACCGGCGATGGAGAACGGTCGTGCTGCGGTTACTCGCGTTGCTGGTAGATCTGCCATTAACGTCTCGGTCATCGGAGGACGGCAGCGAAAGCATGTATGGCACTGTCGATATATTTTTCGTGCCAAATTTCTGCCACCGGTGATCCAATATTTCTGTCGAAGTGTGCTGAGCATTAACTGCGGGCCAGCATGCATCAATGTTAGATGATAGTGCCACATTATGAGTATGGCCAATGGATGATTGCCTGAAATAACCATCGGATGTTTGGATTCTATCGGCAGCGTTGAATTTGCTAGACGACCGCCAACTCGGATGATGCCATCGCTGGACACTTGCGGGTGCAACCATTTCAGTGGTGATGATGCGGATACAAACGAGTTGCCCCTTAACGCCTTCAATTCCGCCTTGAAGGATTCACGTTGCGCCAATCTGCACAAGATTTTTTCTGCTTCTTGCATATCCGTGGTTGTCAGTCCAGGTTGTTCGTAGTTCACTTTGCCAGATTTTTTATTCAGAAACTGAACCCAGTAACTGATCATTTTCCTCAACCTTGAAAATGATGAATACAGCATAAATATACGATGGTTCGGTTCCTCAACCGCGTGAAGAATCGTGAGTTTCCTCTCTTCTGTGATGATGTCTGGATCAGTGTCTTGATCCGATGCTCGATCAAGTGTTGGAACTGGCCATTCTGATTCTGGCTGCACAAGCCAGCTTGGTCCCTGCCATCATTGGTTATTGTTGATCAAATCTTTGCCGTAGCAGCCTCTTGAAACCAAATCTGCAGGGTTGTCCTTACCAGGAACGTGTCGCCAGTTACAGCCGATCGTAGCTTGCTGGATGGTTGTCACTCTATTGGCAACAAAGGTTTTCCACCGATGTGGAGATGATTGCAGCCACTGTACAACTATCATGGAATCAGTCCATAAAGTTGTATCCACCTTGAATTCTGTCGACTTGCTAACGATGTTTAATAGATCCGACGCTAAAACCGCTCCACATAACTCCAAACGAGCTATGGAATGTTTTGAAGATAATGGTGATACCTTTGATTTTGACGCTAGTAACCCTGAGGTTATCATTCCCGATGATGTTATTGATCTCACGTAGCAACATGCTCCGTAACCTGCTTCAGATGCATCGCAGAAGAAATGTAACTGAAGTCCATTTATTCCTTCATTGATCGTGACTCGTGGAACCTGGATGTATTGCAGATACTTCAGCTGACAACAAATCTTACTCCATTCTTGATGAATTAAGGAGGGTACTTCATCATCCCAGCCCCATCTCTTCTTTTCTGTTGTCTTCAAACTCCATATTTTCTGCATCAATTGCTTAGCTAGTGCCTTCACTGGGTCTAGCAGTCCCAACGGATCAAAAATACGAGCGATTTGTGATAATATCGATCGCTTCGTGTTGCCAGTTTCGGAGATGTTTATTTTAACACGAAATGTATCCGCATTTGGTTCCCAGATCATCCCGAGTGTAGAAAGCGCTGCTTCGGATTCATCTTGTAGCAAGGGACTGGCCAAAGATTCTTCGCCTATGCCTTGTAGAACATTCGGATTGTTCGATGCCCATTTTCGCAAACAGAAGCCAGCCTTAGCAACCATATCAATAACTTCCCGCTGTAGTGTCTTTGCGGCTTCAACAGTGGTTTCTCCCGAAATAAAATCGTCGACGTAAAAATCGGACATTTTGGCTGCTGCTTGAGGAAATTGGGCACCATGATCTACGGCGGTTTGCTGCAGCGATTTTATTGCAAGATATGGTGCCGCTGCAGTGCCATAGGTTACCGTATTCAGTTCATACTCTTGAATAGGCATGTCTCTCGATGGTCGCCACAATATTCTCTGCAGATGTCGATCTGACGGATGTACCCAAATCTGCCGATACATTTTAGCTATGTCGGCTGTGAGAGCTATAGGCTTCGTCCGAAAACGGATTAAAATTGTTGTTGCTTCTTGCTGAAGAGTTGGACCTACCATGAGTGTGTCATTCAATGATATACCGCTTGACGATTTGGCTGAAGCGTCGAAAACCACACGACACTTGGTGGTGCTGCTATCTGCCTTAAACACTGGATGATGTGGCATATAATACGCGGTGCTGTGCCCATCACCTTCCTTTGATACAACACTCATGTGTCCCAGCTCTTCGTACTCCTTCATGAATGCGGTATATGCCTCACGAGTACCAGGTTCTTTGTCCAATCGTTTTTCAATTGCTAACAAACGTTTAGTTGCCATTGATTTTGACTCACCCAGTGAATTTATCATGTCGGCCTTTTGTGGCAAGCGAACCACAAACTTCCCATCGTCGTGGCGTGTTGTCGTCTCTCTGTAGAAGTTTTCACACGCTGTTTCCTCGATGGTCAAGTTGTTGTTGGTGTCTGCATCCTCAATCGCGAAGAACCTCTCCATTAGCGTTTCGATGCTGGTCAAGACGACTGCGTTGTTGGCTTGGACTGGTGGTGATGGGTCGACCTTGCCGCTGACGATCCAACCAAAGACGGAATTGATTAATGTTGGTTGGTTCTCACCTAGCTGGATCTTCCCTGTCTGCAGCAACTCAGCGAATAGTTCCGCTCCCAGGATCATGTCGACTCGCCGACTGTGGAAGAATGTAGGATCTGCTAACGCAATTCCTTCCGGAATTTTCCACAAACCAGGAACGGTCACTACTGGTAGCTCAGCCGTGGGTTTAGGCAACACCATGCATTCGATGGTTGCCGTATAGTCTGAGCATCTTGATTTGACTATGGCTACCACTTTCTGCTTTGCTGTAGTCACAGGTTCAGCGCCGACTCCAACGAGTGAAACATGAGCCGATTTTATTGGCAATCGAAGCAGTTGGGCCATGCTTGCCGAAATAAAGTTTAACTGCGAGCCGCTGTCTATTAGGGCTCTTGCTTCATGAGCCTTGCCCGATCGGTCGATCACTAAAATAACTGCTGTGGACAACAATACTGTCGCGTTCGCCGTATTTGAGCACTGCATGCTTACCGAACCTTGGTCCACACTAGTTGTTGGTTGGAGCTGCTTTTCCACTCGAACAAGGTGCAGCAAATAATGATGGTCTTTTCTGCATTCCTTGCAGAACCACTTAGATTTGCATTCTCGCTTGTTGTGCCCTTTAGCGAGACATCTGAGGCAACGCTTGAGGCTGGTTACCTTGTCAATCCGCTGCTGTGCGTCCATCTCCAAGAACTTGCTGCATTTGTATAATGGATGTTGTTCTTCGTGGCAAACCTCACAACCATTTTCCGCAACTGTACACACTCTCGCACTCTTCACTCGTATATTGCTGGGTCCTCCAATTGAGCATCTTTCTAACACTTCACTTTGGGTCTGGATGAATTGCAGCGTTTCCGTCAGAATTGGAAATTCGCCGTGGTTTAGTGTCCGCTCCCAAAGCTTCCGTGTGTCTGGATCTAAGCACGATACCACTAGTTGGTTGATTATTAGAGCGCTAGTGTCGTCGAGTGGCTTTCCCATTTGAGCAAGCCCATCAGTGTGCATTCTGCACGTCTCGACGAGTGCCCGCAATCCTTTGGATGACTCCTTATCCAGCCGTTTCAAGGCGAGCAATCCCGCAATGTGAGATTCCACAATCACTCGGGGATTTTCGTACCGGTTGGTCAGGAGCTGCCAGGCAGTCTCAAAGTTGTTATTACATATCATACTGGCATTTAATATGCCTGCCGCTTCTCCAACCAATGCTCCATTGAGGTTGTGCAGTTTCACTGCATCTGAATGGTTTGTGCGAGCCAGAAGATCGCTGAACAACTGTTTAAATTTGGGCCAATTTTTATATTGCCCATCAAATGTGGGTATTGGCATTGGTAAGTGCACACTCTGCGTAGGAGGCACATCGCACTTTTTCTCCGGATTGCTTGCGAGCAATGTTAATTGGATTCCCTCTACGAGAGCTTCGAACGCAATAAGCCGAGCGTCGTGCTTCTCGTATTCATCCACTGTTGCTAACTCCAACCTCTCGACGTGAAGCTCCTCGTACTGCACTCTGCAACGCTCCAAGATGCTGCTGCGTAATTTGATGACTGCTTCCGTAGGGCGGGTGCCAGCTGCCTTTTCGTCGTCCATTTCTGCACTCAATTTCTCCACCTTACGCTGAACGTAGTTCATGCGATGCCGCAGAGAGTCCGATGACTTAGCCTTGGGCATTTTGAAGCCTTGAACTGTGCTTCACACTACACACACACTATATTCGCGGTATTCGAACGACGCGTTTTACTTTCGACCCGATTTACTCGAATGTTCGCGGATGATCCCACGTGGGATCAGGATCCGGTTCGAAGGACCAAATGATCGAGCTTGCCGTCAGGTCGGTCGCAATCGCTTGTGACCGGAGTGTGCGCGTCTGAGTTGGTACGCACGGTACCAACACTCAGTGTGGAGTATTAGCCAGACTGGGACCGATGGGCATGCCAACAGGTCACAGCTCCCAATAATCTCCAAAACTAATACGATAGAAAACTTGGCGTGCTAGAAGATGTCCTACAAGAGATACCGTGGGTCGGTCTCTTTACAGGATCTTAAAGCTTGTAAAGTATAACACACAAAACGGATGTTTTTCTTTTCCAAGTAATCCATATATTTTCAAATTTCTGAATGAAACGACCCTAATCGGCGACGAGTTGCATTAGTGATGTCTAACTGCGGTTCCCTTGGCAAAAGGCCTGAATGGACTACTCCGTTCAATTCAATACTTTTTTTGCTATACCTCTTCGCCATTCGTTCTGTCCCATTCATGTATCGTTGCCATTCATACGTACGTGGATCAATGCCACTTCGAACTTCGAAGTGCCAATTCGAACTTCGAAACTAATCTAACTAATTCTGGGATTGCCTACATTTCGGCGCAACCCAATTTGAATACGCAACAGGGTTCATCCATTAAAGTAACCTCGGTGCGATAAACTCCGTTTGGGTACTATTGAACTTCATTAGCAAATGAAAATTGAAAAGCGGATCGATTTGGTTATAATTGTGCAGATTACGTACAAAAACAAAAACTAAAGCAAACCGTTCTCTATCGATATCGATTGGCTACCGAAGGTTAGGTTTTAGGCTTGCCCTCCATTAATTTATCCTAATTGTTTCAATACCCGAACAAAATGAAATGACGGTGGCCAGTCAATAACCCTCTTAGTTTAGTAATTCTTAGTTATTTTTTCTGATAAATAACCGTTTGTAATGCTATCAAATTTATCTGAATATTGGGGCGCAAAGCTGAAAAATAACTACTTTAAATTTACTGCGCAAATTCATCACGAACTCTGTAGCACTTTTTTAAATATTCAAATACGAAACGTTACAAAAAGTTAATGAATCTTTTCTTAAATCAACGTCTATTCCTCGTTCAAAAAGAATATATTCTGATGTCAATAGAAAATATACAATCATTTAAAAGCCACCATATGATTGACATGAGAAATAGAACATGCAATAGATGAACTCAAACATGTGTACGAACCTGTCCCAAACTCAGCACCAACGGTGGCGTCGATGTAACAACCGACGCGCTGCTAACGGCGTTGTTCACCGACATTCGATTGTGATGAACCGTGCCCCCCTGTCCACCTCCGTTCACCATGAGTCCGTTACCGTTGGACGTTCCATTTCCACCACCACCGGAGTGATTCCCGTCCGGCCCGACGCCTCCATTGCTGACACCGAACCCATTCGGCCGGCTCTGGCCGATCAGTGACAAACGGTTCTCATTAATGTTTGCCTCGCTTCCTCCGGCCGACGGTGAGGAAGCGGTTGAAGCGCCACTGGAGCCACGGTCCGCCGATCCACGGTCGCCGTTCGCCGGTGACACCTGAGTGGAGTGGCCACCGATGGCGGTTAATTGATTGCTGGTGGCGCTGTTGGTGTTGTTGTTGCTACTGCTGTTGTTGTTGTTGTTGTTGTTGTTGCTGGCGCCACTGTTGGACGAATTACTGCTGCCGTTCATCGCGAGCCCATGGTGTTGGGGCTGTTGCTGCTGGCCCTGGGAGTGCGGTTGCGGGTGGCCATGAAGTGGGTGACCGTTGGGCAGGTGCTGTTGTTGCTGTTGTTGGTGATGTTGCTGCTGCTGTTGCTGCTGGTGCTGACTGGTGGTGATAATCATCGCCGACCGACTGTGTCCGGCCAGATGATTGCCGTTTGTAATATGATTACCGACACTCGTCAGCTGCGCCCCGGCGCCACCCCCAGCCAAGGAGGCGGCCATGGCCAGAGCGGACGCGTTCTGATTGCCGGCTCTAATTGCGTTCTGACTGGAGAGACTCTGCGAGGAGGTAGGAATGACTTGGAAGTGTATCGATGAGTCGAGCGTCTTGGGGGTGATGGCGCGGGCACCGTTCGGGTCGAGGATGGTGTGCTGGGAATGCTGCTGTTGTTGCTGCTGCTGTTGCTGTTGCTGCTGCTGGCTGCGCCGGTTGTCCAGCCATCGGGGGTACATCTGCGGGTGACGGGAAAGTGGTGTTTTGATTGAGATTTTGCGGTGGACAGAATGCATCTCTCACCTTCACGGTGACACCTACCCTCGAGCCGATCAGCACGTTCGGGGCCGAACCGGGCCCGTGCCCGTCCGTCCGCTTGCCCAGCTCCTGCCCACCCTTGGCCGCGCTGATCCGGCGCATCGGGTGCGAGCACGACTTCCCGTCCGCACAGTTCGCGTCCGGGCAGCCACACTCCAGCTGCTTCACCAGCGCCGTCTGCCGGGCCATGCGCTGCTTCTCCATCAGCTGGCTCACGATCGCCTCGACCGTTTCGGCCGTCGAGATTTCGATCTCGTTCGCCGTGTCCGGTTCGTCCTCGCTGAAAACTGTGGGAAAAACTAACCGCCCCGTCAGTGAAGGTTGAACCACCGAAAGAAAACAAAAACAAACAATCGATCGACTCTCTTCGAACAGAGCACTTCACTTACACATCGGCTTCAGCTGGCTGACCAGCTCCTCCTTCGTCCACTCCTTCTTGTCGCCCCAGAGCGCCAGGTTGGGCGTGATGACCGCCATCTTGTTGTCGTCCGGGTACGGCACGTTCAGGTAGTGGACGAGCACGATGTCCGGGTTCTGCAGCAGCCAGTAGCAGCGCCGGTGGAACGTGGGCAGGATGGCCGAGTGCACGTAGCAGCCGTAGATGCACTCCGTACCCTGCACCTTCAGCTTCATGTGGTCCTCGCGCGTCGTCTTGCCGTCCTTACGCTTCTTCCAGCAGTAGCCGTCGCGTCGGTAGCGCACCTTTTTACGCGAGTACAGCAGCATCGAGCCACTCTTGGGTCTGTTTTGGGTGGGAAAATGGAGTTGATTGAGTGACATTAATTACTGAGGGTTTTATTTAGTCGAAGAAAGGTGCTTCTAGTTGTAGAAACTAAGTTTTGAAAGTTTCCTGTCGATTTAAATTTTGAATTTCATTGTCACTGCGCAAGTTTATAGAAATTCAACATTTTTGACAAATCAAAACTTTATCGCAAAGATTAGAGTTGTGAGATTTCGATTCAGATTCATGAATCTTTGCAAAAATTATTTGCATCGTCTTAGAGATTCATAAATCTTTAAAAGAGAGATTTATAAATTCTAAAGATTTATTAATGTTAAAAGAACAGAAAACAAAAGAACAATAAATGGGCAGAGAAAACCTCCTTTTTTGGTTAAGGTTTCGAAAGATTCATCAACGTTTGAAGATTTGAATCCCAAAAGATTCATGACGCAATATGAATTAATCTTATGTGAAAGATTCATATGAATGAATCTTGGGTAAAAGATTCATATGAATGAATGAATCGCGCCTAAAGATTCATAAGGCATATCACTATTTACGATTGAATCATATATTCAACCAAAATTCAACACTTTCACAGGGAAGATATTTTCGACGCTCATTTTCGTTCTTGAATAGAGCATTTGTTTTCTTACGAGTGAAAAATGCAACTAAATCATTTTAAACACACAACAAAAATGAGTTTTTTCACCAGAAGGAATACCCAATGCTGATATTTCATTTCAGTACGGTTAAACATAAGAATTGAATCTAAATATTTCTATCCCGATATTCAAACTTGTCCTTCATCTCAAACAAAACCCGTTTCCTTCTTTTCTTTTAAACTTAATTAAGATGGCAAAACGTATATAAATTATATTCACACCCCAGATCCTTATAGTGATTCTAGATTGAAAATAAAACCCACTCACACACACACATTTCACCTCACCACAACCGTGTACCGACACCCAAGTCACCAGATATCGCGCCAAGGTAGGAAAAACCCGGCCGATCGAGAAGACCGAAGACGAAGGCGAAGAGCGAAAGAAACGCTCCATTACCGTCGAATGAAATTTAATGACCCGTTTTAATTTTCATTGCTCCACTTCCACCACCCATGTGGGGCACGTGTCGATGATAATCCTTCGGAGTGCCGGTTACCTTCCGAAGTCAAACAATTTACCCGGAGGATGGGGGAGTGGGAGGGTCGCTGGCATCACCGTGCTGCCAACGGAAACGACCGGAAGTTCGGAAAAGCGTTCAAACTGTGGTTACGGCTGACAGGATGACGACACACGTCCCATCGTTTTGCGTGGAGTAAAAATTGCTGAAACTGGAGTGTCCCTTGGGGGGATTGACTGTTGTTAAATTTAATCATTCTGTCATAACCTATACCGCTCTCTGGTCGGGGAGGATCGGGGATAATCGGTTCGCAGGATGGGATTAATGGGACAGTAATCGGTCGTTTGGTTGTACGACTTTCATTGGGTCAACCAAAGGTGCGAATGGGGATCGTAGGTCAGCTCGTTATGGGATAATTATCAATTGCTCTGGCAATTTCCCAATATCCATTTTACAAGGGTATTATCATTAAGTGTAACTATTTAAAGCCTGGATGGTGAAAAGGAACCGGAAATGCGTTCATAAGTAAAAATAATGAAAGGAGGGTGAGGACCACAAACGCTCTCCTTAAGTAGTTTTAATCGCCGCCTTCCGGGACCTCCCCCTTCGTAAACTAGTTTCACCTTTTCTCGCGCCGAAGTTGTTTAAGTTGCCGTCAATCGTTCATTATGAATAAGATTGCTGTAATTACTCCGGAAGGCTTTCATTTAATTACTTCTTCAACAAAGTGTCTTCATCCACTTGCGCCCTAATTTACTCTGATCCCGCGCCCGGGGTTTGCCAAAGTGTTGCCATTTTTCAAACACACTTCCTGCGCCGCCAGAACCCGAAGGTGGATGCCGGCACGGCATTACACGCAAAACTATTGTTGCATACATTAGCCGCACGCCGACTAGCTTAACCCAATTTATTTGTCAACCGGTCCCGGGGCCCCGTGAAAAGCCGCCGTCCGTTTATCAGCGAGGCTAATAAATTCCCACCGCCACCGGGACAGCTCCAGCGGAGGGTGGTGTCCTTCTTCGGCCAGCTCAACTGCTCCAAGACACACACACAAGCGCGCTCTCTTGCAAACACTTCCGGGTGGAAGCGAATAATTAACTTCTCACATATTTTTCCGACCGGCGGGTGGATGAACGTGGCGAACGAACGTACGCCCGGAACGCATGGACAGCTTCAGGACAGTTTATTTGGACGAGGCAAGGAGGGGAAGAAAAAGAAGCCACCACGTGTAAGTGTGTGTGTGAGAGTGGGTGGGAACGCGTATAGTTTCCCATGCCACATATGCTCGTTTTCCACTTGCATAGTTTTCGCGCTGGAAGTGGCCCGTTTCCTCGAGAGTCGCAATCACGGCACGGCGGGAGAACTAATTCGCACTACTTCCACACACACACACACACAAACACACCCACACACACACATATCGATATAGTGGCGTACGGTTTCGGTTCCGGTTCCGCGGGCCGTGAAAGGATTTCTGGGCGCGCGAGAACGGATATAAATTACCACCACACGCGCTCGTCCCACCCTTCCCCGCCCCCCCCCCCCCCCCCCACCCGTTGGCCGGGAAAACAGCCCTTCGACATCCGATCGCGGTCCTTGTTAACGGAACGGCAAGCTAGTTCGCCATCCACCGGAACGCCGGAATGCGTTCTAAAGTTTTGCACCGCGCACTTCAAACCCGAGGTCCTTTAATTAATTCGCGGAACGGTGCACACGCTCCGGCACTTGGATGGTAAATATTTTGCGTAAGTTAGTCTACAGGCGCATTCACGAACGAACGAACGAACGAACCTGTGCCACGCTGACCGACGTCACTGTGGAGCACTTTCGTTTCGCGTTCAATTTTGAGTAATTGTTCCGGTCAATCATACACACGTGGCTTGTTGAGTTGGGACGAAAACCTGTAGCTCCGGGCATTATGAAGTCATAAGGCACGCACATCATGAAAAATTGGCCACATGCAAGATGATGTCGATGGCGACATTGACAAAATCAATGACCGTATGGAAGGCTGAAGGTGTAATTTAAACGTATGATTTTTGATATCTACTACATATTTTAGCTTTTTTTATGTATGGAGTTCTGTGTACACTAAAAACTCGACCAATACTGAACCGTCGCTTCTGAAACTTTTCACTCATTAAGTTTAAGTACTGCAGATGTTGTTGAAGGTTTGTTTGATCACTATTTTTTGATAAAATCATCTAAATTTTACAATTGAATCTCACTTTTACTAAAACAAACAAAACAAGCATTTAAACAAATGTCAAGGTGTATCTAACACATTTACCCTACGGTTACATTACGGGGAAATTGATGAAATATCCAACATTTTAAATATGTAACTTAAATTGTAATTATTAAATTCAAACATATCCTTCAAGTATTAGTTAAAACCATAATTCTTTTCTCACTCCCTTCGTCGCCGAGCAACGTCGCGGCGTCAAGTTAGTAATTTATTGTTTTTTAAAGCATGTGCCAAAATATTTAGAAATTTGAATAACTTTCTTAAAAAAATAGTCAAATTTCCGTTGTTTTAAATTTTCAGGAAAAACTACATGTATGTTCTTCTAATGTATAGTTATAACTGGTATAACGGGTAGTGTCAGGTGTGACCCGAGTATACGTATGTCATCTACTCTCCGTCAGCACCTGTCACTAGAGATCAGGAAGAACGGTCTCTTTGAACTGAACCGTCTAGGAGAACGGACGAAATATATCGATCGGTCGATCATCGAGTACACGACACATTATTGGCGCAGCCGGTAGGATGTGAGTATAGTGAACAGGTTAAAAAAGTGCAAATTAGTGATTCACTTTTTTTTGTGATCCTTTGTGTAAGAGTACCCGAAACTCGTTTTTTTATTAAGCGTAGTTTCATCTCCGATCGATCGTCAAAGATCGGGTGATTTGTGGTGCCGCCGTCCTGTAACGTGCTCACATCAATTTTTTTTGTCCCATCTTTTGTCTCCTTTGACCCAGTTTTTTTCAAAGAGCATCGAACTTGGCGTTCGAAAGATAGTGGGCACTACAAGATAGACGCGCTATCTAAATACAAAACCGCACTACCAGATAGACGGCTTTTGTGATCTACTGTAGTTTTTTTCAACCTCTTCTGTTTTTTTTTTTTGCAATTGTATGAGTGACCTGGATAAGCTATTATTTACCAGACGCGACCACGTGAGTGATAGTGAATATAGTGAAAGTGCTGATTCAATAGATTCTGGAAGTTTAGCTCACATTCCGATTGCTAACTTAAACATTGAGCTAGGAGCGATGTCGCTCGAACAATCGCAATCCCAAATGGGAACGGCAGAAAATGTGTTAACGCAAGTGATTTCACAGTTAAACATTTTAAATGCTAAAATAGAACAAATAACTGCAAAGCAGGAAGCGTATGAAGCCACGGTACAAAGGCCATCGAACCTTGGAAACACGTGTTCATCAAACACGATTACAGAACCTGTTTCATTGCCTCTTGTTACTAGTGATGTTTTTCGGATCCCCGATCCAATTAAATCGATACCGCCTTATGATGGAAATCGAAAACAGTTACAGTCTTGGTTAACAGTAGTAGAAAACACTCTGAAAATTTTCAAAGATTTAGTAAGCTCCCAGGTGTACGCTATTTACGTACAATCTATTTTAAATAAAATTTGTGGAAATGCTAAGGACGTGCTGTGTTTAGCTGGTAACCCGATAAATTTTGAAGAAGTAAAAATAGTATTAATAGAAGCTTTTGGTGATCGTCAAGAGCTGGCCACATATAAAGCCCAGCTTTGGTCGAATAAACAAAGTGATGAGATGAGTATTCATGCATATTATAAGAAAACAAAAGAATTGATGCTTAACATAAAAACAATTGCTAAGCAGAACAGCGTGTACAGTGAAAGATGGACAGCCATCTGCAAGTTTATAGAAGACGATGTACTTGCCGCATTCATTGCCGGGCTAAAGCACCCTTATTTCGGTTATGTACAAGCATCTAAGCCTGATAGTATTGAAACTGCTTATGCATTTCTTTACAAATTCACTGCAAATGAAAAAATATCCTCTCAATTGACACAAACAAAATATCAAAAATCCGGTGCAGTTAACAAGACATTTGCAACTAATACAAACGCAAAAACATCTTTTGTGCATACCCAAGGGCCAAGTCAAACATATTCACAGGTCAACCCAGTTCAACAAAACCATTTTAAAACTCATACAGACAAAATGGAAGTAGATCCCTCCACGAATAGTCGGTTTACAGCCAATAGAAACGTTATTAACAATAATGGAATTCCTTCACATAATACTGAAAATTTCGGCGGTGAAGAAGATGAAATTTTGACAAATTTTTGGCAGGTCAAAGAGAAAATAAATTCAAAAATACTTAACTGGCGATTAGAGTTAGAAGATTACGATTACGAAGTGAAATATAGGCAAGGAAAGGCAAACATAGTCGCTGGCGCTCTTAGTCGAATACCAACAGAAATTCATGCAAATGAAACAATAACAAAAAACTCTTCGAGTCCTAAGAAACACCTCTTAGATACTACTAACTCCGAAGCCTCAAGTTTAGAAACCATTCATTCTGCCGAAAGATCTGGCGATTATTACGGAAAACAAACTGCTATATTTGCAGAAGAAACTGTAATGCAAACCCAACAAGAAACACTATGTAATAACAATTTCACAAAAGAGTGTTATGTTAGTACACTACCAGAAACACATAGCAATAACAATTTCACAAAAGAACGTTATGTTAGTACAACGACAATAGGAGATGATGTGAAACAATCAAACGAACAAAACAACCTTATAATAACAGAACACCCTAGTTGTATCCATAGCTGTGCGATTTGTACATTTTATGCTGAATCAAACGAACAGATTAGAAACACACACTGTGCAATAACGGATATTCTGAATACGAACATGCACAAATACGAACGATCGGATACTAGATTATTACAAAAACAAGCAGTCACGCAATATAACAATACAAATCATCCAACTACAGAATTATTAAGCAACACCGACTATAGAACACCAGAGATTTTGTTCTTTAAGGCAAAAAATAACATGCCAAAGGCAATCAAATCAAATAGACGGATGGTAGAAAATATTGTAAAGCGGGCTTCACCAATATTTAGCGAGTGCCAGAAACTTTTTGGATTACCTAAAATAAGAACAAAATTGCAACCGCGAGCAAAGAAAATTGTGCCAAAGCGCGTAAAAGAAAAACCGTTCGAAAACGGAAAAGGTGTGATAAGACACAAGGCCAAAATCAAAAGACATCGTGCTAGATATTTTTGACCACCTTCTTTTTCATTATATAAGACATCTCGTTTAATTTTTCATTTAATCATTCATTAACTATTTCAAATTATGGTATCCATACAAATTTAAAAGTGAACCATCCTATGTAAATAAGATAATTGTGAATGGACCTATAATTTGTTTAGATCAGCTTAATTTAGGGCTAATATTAAGAAAAAAAAAGAACTATTATAACGAATTACGAAAAAATGTATAACTCCGCACTTCTTCGGACGAGGACGACCGACTTCCACCCCCCGGAGAAGTTATAACTGGTATAACGGGTAGTGTCAGGTGTGACCCGAGTATACGTATGTCATCTACTCTCCGTCAGCACCTGTCACTAGAGATCAGGAAGAACGGTCTCTTTGAACTGAACCGTCTAGGAGAACGGACGAAATATATCGATCGGTCGATCATCGAGTACACGACACATTATTGTATGTTACAAATCTCTCTATGAACTAAACGTTTCTCTTTTAATAAGAAAATTTAGAAACAAATTAACATATATTCGCGGCTATAACAACATTCTTTTTATCGACGTTTATCATTAAGAAAAAGAAGGGACTAGAAGAAAAGCAGTTTAACATTTAGTTTTTAACACCAACTTTCATGCCAACAATATTTTCATCATTTAAAACTGATCTTTTCCAGTGGAATTATTTTATAATGAATATAAACATTATTTATAAATATCAATTTTACGGTAGCATTGAAGTGGTTCGAAAAATTCAGAAGAATTTCCCAGAGAACTGTTGTCTTACACACGAAAATATAAAACTTTCAACGTTCAGCAAACATAAAAGGTCTGGAAACTGTCGATATATCACCAAAAATGTAACCAAACAATGGAAAATGATTTACACCCAACATTACTTAAAATCCTTTTCCAACATCCTATGAAACACTAAACACTGGCCCTATCAGGAAACCGAATGATAACATATTTCGCCTTCCCCTCGGATGGGTTAAAATACGATCCACACAAACACACCACACTACCGGCCGGTGGAAAAGTAGGTCGTCCACAACGGGGCACAAAAGTCCGGTCAGGTACGCACCTCCGCCGGAACAAACAATTTCGACCGGCTCCTACCGAACGACGTGCCCATCCGATTCGACCCGGTTCGACGGCAACAGTGTTGCGAAAACTCGGCCTCCCTTACGTCAGCTATAAAAGGGCCGACAATAAATTGCAACAACTAATGCAAACACCCAATAAAACATACGTGTGCCCGATGTGTGTGTGTGTCGGTTTCTGTTTGATCCGTTATTTACACCTCATCTTCGGCGACCAGCCCGACGGGGTTCCCTTCGTGCCGGTAGATAAGCAACAGGACCTGACGTCGGTTGACGTTGGGGAAAACCTCTCCGCCTACCCTCGAGGGAGTGAGAATCATCAAAAATGTCGGGCGGGAAATAAAATGTTTAAAATTACATCACACAATAATCATAAATAGGTGCCTTTGCCTGGG
Source organism: Anopheles ziemanni (assembly GCF_943734765.1). Classification (NCBI taxonomy): domain Eukaryota; kingdom Metazoa; phylum Arthropoda; class Insecta; order Diptera; family Culicidae; genus Anopheles; species Anopheles ziemanni. The sequence goes on from NC_080705.1 coordinate 79,332,388, forward strand.
GCTCCGGCGCGTGACGGTGATGATACATTCCTTTTGGGGGAGGATTTTCCGAGCGCTTCCCCAGTTCAATGCTACGTGAGATTTCCCGACCAAAACTCCGCCAGCTCCGAGCCGTACGACACCTTCATTTTCCACCACCGGTTTTTTGGCACCGGCTTCGGTGGAGTGATAAAGTTAAATTAATATGTGTTTGTGAGAATAAATCTTCCCCCGAGAGCAGCAGGGGCGTAGCACGGTTTGACAACCCCGGCCCGCGAAAATGCACACCGAACAAGACGTCCCCAGATGATGAGTGAGTCGTTTATCTTCGCGCCTTCCGCCCGGGCCGTGCCAAGGATTCGTGCCTTTACGGTCGGAACGGGAAACCATCATAAACCGTTTAACGCCCCGGTGAACATGGTCCGGACAATTTTCCGACTCCGGAACCGTCCTGGGCACCTGTCGGCTAAATACGCCGTTGTCCTGTGAGACATCAACCCCCGGGAGAAGGGGGGAAGGGGAGGTTTTGGTAAGCCAATTTTTGACAAATTTATGAATGTCGTCGCCATGTCTCATGAGGGAGGGCCTCGAGGAGGAGAATTGGGTGACAAGGGATGGAACGGTTCACGGCTCGACTCGGTTTCGCTTTCGTTCTTTTTCTTTTACCTTTTACGAGCCTATTACGAGTTATTACGTACACGCTCCCGGTCGTCTTTTGGTTGAACTAATAATTTGCTCTTCACCGTGTGCTAATAAACTCCCGCTAATAAAGGATGTGGATTAATGTTGGATCCTTTTAACGCTTTGTACGTACCTGGTCTTTACTTCCTTCGACTGCCACTCGGAATGTTTATCGAAGCTTATTAGGATGGCCGCAATTTCCTGAAAAAGAGATAGAACACAGATGATTGTTAGTGATATGAGGATCGAGCGAGCACCTTTTATTTCCGTCATTTTAAAAATCTTATATATTATTTACAAACAATTTGAATAGTTTAAAAGTTTCATAGAAATTTGAGGCATAAGATTGAAAAAAACTTCTTAATACTAAACCGTGCAATTTATCAAACTTATGTGTTTTAAAATTGTATTGTAAGAGACATATTTTATTTTCAATTATTTAATCAATTGATCATCTAAAGTACTCAACGGTTCGTCTCATTTGGTGGCATTCAAAGTTCTACCACCCGCGAGCGCGTTCTAGCGAGAAAGACGAACCCCGAATGTGTGTCAATGTGGTCGTACGGATCAACATTTTTCCCACGTTCGCTCTATCGGGCTCCGGCCTCCACCCACGCCAAGTGGAAAAACCTCGCAGCGAGCATCGCAAGAAGCAGTCACCGTTGCGCAGGTTTTTCCATCATTCTGTAGCCATCCCGTTCTGGCCGCTCCCGCACCCGGTGGGGGTCACATTTTTCCGTCACAACAACATTTTCCCACGCCACGCGCCTCGGGTGCTTTGGGTTCATCAACGACGTACGCCCACGTCGTAGCGCCCGAGGAGTGAACATTGTTTTCCTTGGCCCGTTTGTGTGTGTGTGTGTGTTGATAATGTTTTCCCTTCCATCGGGGACCGATAAAGACGAGACGATGGATGCGTCCTAGTTGCCAACGTAGTCGTCGTCATCGTCGGCGCTGTCGTTTTCATCGTTATCAAAACCCCTCGCATCGTCGTTGGGTTGTCTCATTTTCCCGGGGCAGCTTTTTCCCACGATATCCTTCCTTTTCTCGCACCGGTCGCCTCCGTGGAAATGTGCAACCTTTTTTCTTTTTCCCATTCGCTCTCTCTCCCTTTCTCTCTCTCTCTCTCTCCCGTTCTCCTGTTATCTATCGTTTATCGTTCCGGTTTGCTAGCACTCTTTTCCTCCCATTCTCACTCGAAACGCGGCGGAGGGCTTTGGCGGTTTTCCACCAACCAAAACTTAACATTAAAGCTCCACGACCCCAAAAAAAGCTTTCCATCTTTCTCACTCACTCACTAATGGTGCTGCTTTTTTCCGCTTGCAAAAATCCTCGCCGCAACAACAAACGCCTCGGCAGCAGCCCCATTCGGATCGGAGGTTCGTTATCTCCGGCTCGCTCTGCCGTCTGCGCGAGAGGAAAAACAAAAACTCCAAAAACCTTCGTTAAACTTCCCCGATTTATTTTCGGCCGAATCGTATATCTAATTATCTTAGCCTGCTTTCCATTCGTTGCCTCGCGAAAACGAGCCCACGGGCTGGAGCGGGACCAGGAGCGACCAAACGACGGTGTGGAAATTTATGCATTTCCCAACCATGAACCCCGAAAAAGGAAAACATAAAAAAGCCACACGAAAGGTTACTCGCAAGGATGGGGAGTTCTATCGACTTCTTGCATTCACCGAATCGTTGCACGTGGCTGGGCGTGGGAAGGATTTGCACGAAAATGCTGGAAAACACCGGCCCACGATAGCCGAAAGATAAGAGAAAAACTGCATGGATTTGCGCGCCGAGAAGGTGGTGCAGTTTCCTTATTGTTTTACAGCGGGAGTTTTCTTTTCCTTTCCGGCGGGTGGAGCCACCATCTCGAGAGTTTTTTATTCGTTCGCTTTGTCGAAACTGGAACTTCCTTTTTCATTTACAAAATTGTGCTTCGGATCGGAGTTTCGGCAGGCGATGGGGGAAAAATCGCCAAAGTAAGTGCATGGAATAAATTTACGGTGCACACTCGGAAGGAAGTGTGCAACCGGAAGGAACACACTGGTGCAAGCCAGTCTGCCAAGACAGGGCATGGACACGCCGGAAGCGAAACGTTTCCTTAATTTCGTACTGCACTCCAATTGAAGTCCGCTTTCCGGAGTGCGTTCCGCCTTTACGACGTCGTCGTCCTGTGCACGTCGTCAGCGGACGTTCTGCCAAAAGTTACCGAATTTAAACGACATTTACTGAACACTGCCGTAAGCATGAAATTCAATCACTTCCCAAATGGCGCGTTTCCCGGAAGATGTTCCCCTGGCAGATGGGTATTTTTTCGCCGCGACGTTTGACTGCTTGTTGCTTTCGGCGGAGGCCCCGATGCCTTTTTCCTTAACCTCGCTCCAAGACATTGGCCTGGGCTAATGAGATGCAAACGACGATCTTTTTCGTTTAACCGGGGCTCCCTTTCTGTTTCGAGCCAATGAACCAATGCAAATGTGGTTTTGTGTGGATTTTCCGGGGTTATTTTTTTCACCCCAACTCGTGCCGCTGCAAACGTGTTGCAATGGTACGGCCAAGCTGCTCATAGTCAGCCGATAGAGATCTTTGTAATCGGCGAAATTGAATCGGATGGAGCTCTTTTCGCTGTTCCGGAATAACGGAACATGTTTAAAGTGCCTTTTGTGCTCTTCGTCGACAATGCATTTGAGTCATGTAATGCTAGTAATCTTGTAAGTACATGATGTGCTCTAGAAAGAAATTGTGTATGTGTAATTCCTTTTATCTTTTGCCAAATCTTTTGCCGGACTGAGAAAAACGGGCAGCATAACGAGTAAAAAAAAAATCAGGATGGAAATTTAACTAATGTTACTGCTTAACTTAAGGTTTCCTATAGGTTGCAAAGTGGTACAAAATGTTTCGTAAAAAAAAAATCCTCACTTGGCTTAAAGCTTCAACTCTTTTGTTTTTTTTTCACACTTCTTTTTCTGTCAGAAAAAAGTCAAAGCATGGACAACCATATGTAACTTGAACATCCATATTTTCCTTCCACCGGCAGTGTTACAACTCGACCCGTTCCCCGAACCGTAAACTTGGAAGCTGGTGTAGGAAATGCAAGCCCTCGTAAACATGCACCGAAAAACGAACGAATCAACCGTGAACCACGGGAGGCAGCAACGATTGACCGACGAGAACCGCTTTTCCTTAGCTCCGTAACTGTCGGTAGCTTCTCAGAATTGCATTGTTTTTTTTTCCGGGCGCCCAAAAGCTCCGTCCGGCGTGTAAGATAAACATGAGCCTGAACACACAACAAACTCTACATCCGAACATGAGTGTGTTGTGGGGACATGGTAACATAAAAATGAGAAAAAAACGAAACAAGTCGCAACAACATCTACAAATATGAACCGATCTCGCATAAAGAAAATGAGGAAAAAACTACAACAGAGCAAAATGAAATTGGCAAAAGAACATTTTCTCGCTGTGTCCATCGAATGCTGTTACGGTGATGTTGGTACGAGAGCGGTCCGTATCACAACAAAACAAATTCGTAAAAATAATAGAACGCTAAATAGATAAAACGTTCTACCGAACCTCATTCCTTATGTTTTTTAAAGCTTTCATCAAATTTCGCAGCGCAAAAGATATGAACTTTTTTTTTTATGAAAGTGTTATTTGTCCATAAGGAAACGAGTTTTAATTTAACTTGTTGTGAAATATGGTTTTGTAGTTCTCTGGTGGAATGTATGTAGCTGTGCGTGCAAGAAAAAGCCGTTAATCTTCAATACCTGAAGTGTTTAATCTACGGCCTAGATATGATGAGTTTAATTGAGCCACCAAAGCGAATTCAAACAACGACACCGGATAGGTGTGGATTAAGGATTTTCTTCCACCATTACATCTTTTGTCGCCAGGGTTTTCTCCAACCACCGTCGATGGAGAACAATAAAATAACAATAGCATAAATCATGTAATGCATCTCGCCACCAGGGGCAGCATCGAGAGCGTTTGGCCGAGCGTTTACGACGACAAAACATGTGTCCATGCCGGGGTTCAGGCCGTGGACCGGCACGGAAAACCAAGCGGGATGGAGATCAACAATTTCTCAGCCCCAATTGGGAAAGCGCTGGCAGGCCGGGGAAATGCGACCGTACGACAACAATAATGGGCAAACAACTGCCATAACGATTTGGCTCCCTGATGGAATAAACTGGCAGCCATATCTCCATCGGATCG